>NC_060179.1:72306392-72598892 GCF_021184085.1 Oncorhynchus gorbuscha | reverse complement strand
ACTGTTCCACTGGATGTCATAAGGTGAAAGCACCAATTTGTAAGTCGCTCTGGACAAGAGCGTCTGCTAAATGACTTAAATGTAATGTAAATGTATCAAATTGATCAATCATAAAATCAATCAAATAAATTGATCTATCGGAGATCATGTGACACTGTGGCGGAAGAGGATCAGAATGAGATGATATTCAATCGATCAATAATGAAATCAATCAGATCGATCAGGGAACATGTGATACTGTGGCGGAAGAGGATCAGAATAGATGATATTCAATCGATAAATAATAAAATCAATCAGATCGATCAGGGAACATGTGACACTGTAAAGAGGATCAGAATGAGATGTAGTTTCTAAGTAGGGCAATAGGTCATGAATATGAATGAGTAAAGGAAGATCCTAAGGTAATGGTTAGGCATAGGAAAATGTATTTAGGGCTTATTTAAGTTTGTATTTAAGGTTAAGGTTAGGGTTAAACATTAGTTAGTGGGTTAACCAAGTATCTGACTTGTGTAACATGCTTCTTTAACCCAAAATTACCTCGTTGACGTCTTCGCAGTGGGTTCCGTTGCCACGGAAACCGAGAGGGCATGGCCCACACTCCCAGGATCCGTCGGGGGCACTGTTACAGTCCACTCCTCCAAAGCATGGGTTAGACAGACAACCGTCTGACAGGGAACAATAACACAGTGGTTAGAAAAGACTTTTAACAGAGTTAGAACTAAAGCAACCGTGTGAAGGGAAGCAATTCTCCATAGTTTGTTGGCGACTGGTTAGGAAGAGAACCAGGACATGCCTAATGCAGCTACATTTGGACATTTGTTTATTGGTTTATTTACAATATTGACATTCAGCTGCCCCAGGTTGTTCAGGTGGTTCACTTCAGGTTGCTCTCTTCATTTCTCTCAAAGTTAACAGGTTTCAGTGCATTCAAAGCTTGTTGACCAAACACAATGTGCATTCTACAAAGAGGAAAAACACATCCTTCCAGACTTTGTTATCAGCACAAATATTTGACAAAAATTTGCCTGGAGGCCATTCTCAGAGCACTTATCACAGGAATGTTGAAATTAGAAATAATAACTCAACTGGAATGCGAGAATGAACTGGAATAACTCAAAGGGAGTGAGGGAAGGTTAACATGCCTCAAAGGGAAAGAGAGAAAGGGACGAGGGGTTGGGTCAGAGGTGCTGAATGGGACACACAAACACACACACTCACCGATAGGGCATTCTTGTTTGTTGCAGGCATCACTATCGTTGGTCTCCCCAGGGCACTTCTTGCCTCCGTACTGGGGTTCAGGGCTGTTACAGACACGGGTCCGACCCTTAACTCCACCCCCACAGGTTGCCGAGCAGATCGCCCATGGCGACCACGGTCCCCAACCACCGTCAACTGCACATGGACAACAAATAAACAGTTAGTAGATCATCACAATGTTTGCTGATCTCTTAAATCACAATGGGGGCTAGTCTCCCATGAGTCCAAGAGGATGTTTTACTACATTGACTGTCTTATCAAGTCTCTTTACTGTAAGAAAGTCTAGCAAAGAATTACAGTAGTAGTTGTAGGCCTACAGTCATACACAGGAAATATGTAACCACTTTGCATCCATTCTGTAGTGGCCAGTGCACTCTCAGTTTTATGAAAGACAGACACATAGCACTGTTAGCATGTGAACGGTGCCCCTTCTATACGAGTGGGTAGAGGTGTAAAACTCTTCTACTTCTCCCTGTTTGTAAATCCAAGTAAGTGGGTATGAATCAGACCAAAATACTTGTTCAAACTACTTTATACTGGATTTAAACAGTATTTGATATCTTTCAAAAGAAAGAGTCTAGCTCAATAAATGCACAGCTAAATTATTTGAAAGAAAGCTAAAATGTTGAACCCAGGTCTGGTATGGACATTGTGTCTATAGTCTCGCTCTAGACAGACTGTTTGCCTCCCAGGATGCAGGATTTCCAAGACAACATTGTCTATGTTGTCCTGCTTGGACCACCATACTCACTGGGACAGGGCTTGGCCTCACAGCGCTGTGTATCTCTCCCCTGGCCCTCACAGTCCTTGCCCCCCAGTTGTGGTGTGGGTGCGTTGCAGTGGCGTATCCTGGTGATCTGGCCCTCGCCACACGTCACTGAGCATGATGACCAGGGAGACCACAGGCTCCACCCACCGTTCTGACGAACTGAACACACACCGTTAAGTCAGAGTATAGGGAAAATACATGTGTAATATATTCAGATTCAAATATCGTATTGCTGGGTAATTTGGTTGCAGTATACTGGGTACTAGTGAGTCAGTGCAGGGTATGACAGACAGACAGACAGACAGACAGACAGACAGACAGACAGACAGACAGACAGACAGACAGACAGACAGACAGACAGACAGACAGACAGACAAGTCACAGGGTTTTGAGCCTGAGAGGGACGAGGTCTCTGTCCAGCCATCTCCACCCCAGCAGAGCAGCGCTCCTCTATATTTCTATTGAGTCACTGTCTCCTGTTCCAACATTACACATCTGCTTCTACTGACATACATACTCACGTGCACACACACACACACACACACACACACACACACACACACACACGCACGCACGCGCACGCACGCACGCACGCACGCACGCACGCACGCACGCACGCACAACTGCAGGAAAATATTGTTTTTATGTTGTTGTAGCAATACATTTTAGGTGGAGGCCCGAAGCTGAAAATGGTGAAGTTGATCGATCCCTGTCATAATTCATCATTCTTATGATGACTATAACATTTGTTGGCACCTTCAATTCTTGCACAATTTCTCATAAAAAAATATTTTTCAACACTATCTACTCAGGCAAATTTGCTGAACGGCTAAATTTGTAACCAATCAGAACTCCTGTACATACCCCTCGTGATGAAGGCAGCTAACTTCTATCTACGATGTAAACACAGCCTCTTGTGAAAACACGAGCTGCTGTCTGATGAAGAGGAACAGATATAGCTAGCTAGCTTCCAAAGACTGAAATAAGATAAATATGTGTTTGAGTACCCTTGAAATATGCAGCATGCAATACGAATTGTCTTGATTGTATGAAGAGGTAACTCTGTTGACCATTAAGCCAATGTATTGAAAGCTATTGAAAGCTAGACAATGTTACAGTACATTTAGTAAACCATTTGTGTGTATCATTAGTATCTCTCTGTCAGTGAACACATTTTTTTGAACCATGCTTTGGCACGATTATATGTCTAATTTCAATGTAACTAGCTGCAGGCTTCGAGAAACATGCAATAATATACTTCACATAGAAACCCCAATAAAAGGGTGGGTGTGTGTGTTGTGTGCTAGAATGGAGGTTTAAAAAACGACAGCTGCATACGCACATTAGCCAATACATACGGCATTAACCTACACATATAGGACACCTTGCAATACAATCTTCTCTAAAAACACAATGTGCTCTGCAATAAGATGACCAGAGTTTTCTAAATAACCAGAGTTGCTTTCTCAAATAGCAGCTGTCCAATACCATGGTGGACATGCATAATGTTGGATGCATTGGAGTATAAGATATGGACAAGGATAAAGAGCAGCAGTTGGGAAATCAATGTTTGAGGTTCAGATACTACATGTTCAGTGAATGTGAGTATATTTAGGTGGTTTAAATGATACAATTTCCTACTAACCTTATAAAAGTTGACGGTGCCAAAATCTTATTTTAGTAACTATGACTGAGTGTGAGATACAGTTGAAGACGGAAGTTTACATGCACTTAGGTTGGAGTCTTTAAAACTTGTTTTTCAACCACTCCACAAAATTCTTGTTAACAAACTACTGTTTTGGTAAGTCGGTTAGGACATCTACTTTGTGCATGACATAAGTAATTTTTCCAACAATTGTTTACAGACAGATTATTTCACTTATAATTCACTGTATCACAATTCCAGTGGGTCAGAGGTTTACATACACTAAGTTCAACAGCTTGGAAAATTCCCAAAAATTATGACATGACTTTAGAAGCTTCTGATAGGCTAATTGACATCATTTGAGTCAATTGGTGGTGTACCTGTGGATGTATTTCAAGGCCTACCTTCAAACTCAGTGCCTCTTTGCTTGACATCATGGGAAAATCAAAAGGAATCAGCCAAGACCTCAGAAAATAAATTGTAGACCTCCACAAGTCTGGTTCATCCTTGGGAGCAATTTCCAAACGCCTGAAGGTACAACGTTCATCTGTACAAACAATAGTACGCAAGTATAAACACCATACCGCTCAGGAAGGAGATGCGTTCTATCTCCTATAGATGAACGTACTTTGGAGCGAAAAGTGCAAATCAATCCCAGAACAACAGCAAAGGACCTTGTGAAGATGCTGGAGGAAACATGTACAAAAGTATCTATATCCACAGTAAACAAGTCCTATATCGACATAACCTGAAAGGCCGCTCAGCAAGGAAGAAGCCACTGCTCAGGGGCAAGCTATAAAAAAGCCAGACTACGGTTTTCAACTGCACGTGGGGACAAAGATCGTACTTTTTGGAGAAATGTCCTTTGGGCTGATGAAACAAAAATAGAACTGTTAGGCCATAATGGCCATCGTTATGTTTGGGCTTGCAAGCCGAAGAACACAATCCCAAACGTGAAGCATGGGGGTGGCAGCATCATGTTGTGAGGGTGCTTTGCTGAAGGAGGGACTGGTGCACTTCACAGAATAGAGGGCATCATGAGGGTGGAAAATGATGTGGATATATTGAAGCAACATCTCAAGACATCAGTGTTATGTTAAATCAGTCAGGATGTTAATTCACGAATGGGTCTTCCAAATGGACGATGACCCCAAGCATACTTCCAAAGTTGTGGCTTAATGGCTTAAGGACAACAAAGTCAAAGTATTGGAGTGGCCATCATAAAGCCCTGACCTGATCCTATAGAAAATGTGTGGGCAGAACTGAAAAAGCGTGTGCGAGCAAGGAGGCCTACAAACTGACTCAGTTATACCAGCTCTGTCAGGAGGAGTGGGCCAAAATTCACCCAACTTATTATGGGAAGCTTGTGGAAGGCTACCTGAAACGTTTGACCCAAGTTAAACAATTTAAAGGCAATGCTACCAAATACTAATTGAGGGTATGTAAACTTCTGACCCACTGGGAATGTGATGAAAGAAATAAAAGCTTAAATAAGTCATTCTACTCTACTATTATTCTGACATTTCACATTCTTAAAATAAAGTGGTGATCCTAACTTGACCTAAGACAGGACATTTTTACAAGGATTAAATGTCAAGAATTGTGAAAAACTCAGTTTAAATGTATTTGACTAAGGTGTATGTAAACTTCCGACTTCAACTGTATGTTTTCCATCATGTACGTTTCATGCATATACATTAGAACATAGAACACAATCAACAAATAGTGTTTCACCATTTATTGAGTACGGAGACAAATAGCAAAGGTGTCTCAGGCAGTATTTGAAGTGTCTAAATATAGTGTAACCTACCAATCAATGTATATCAAGTGCCGTGGAGGGCACAATCTTACAATGGTGCAGTCCTTTACTCTCTATGCCAATAGCCTGGACCTCTGATGGACACTGTAGAACTGTCATCAACACATGATTCAGTATTCCCCTTTCTCTCTAGGAGTATTTGTGTGCCCAGGTCCTCTAGGCGTATCGAAAGGATCACACCCTGGTCACCATATGTAGCTGACAGCTGTACAGAGAGGCAATTGCCTTAGCAGAATGCAATCTAAAGCTTGTGTGGTCCAGAGACGAGAACTCTACCATCTATGTCAAAAGCCTGGGCTCCTGACTGGGACAATAGAATTCTCCCCACTTCGTGGTACAATAGTAAACTGATCTGTTCTTCACCTCTTAAACTGATTCTACATTGAATTTAGTCTTTGAGATGCTCAAACAAGCACGTGTATCTGTAGTTGGTGTTGTTCAACTCTGAACTGCACTCGATTGTGTAAGACAAAACAAGCATGTGTATCTGTAGTGGGTGTTCTTCAACTCTGAACTGCACTCGATTGTGTAAGACAAAACAAGCATGTGTATCTGTAGTGGGTGTTCTTCAACTCTAAACTGCACTCGATTGTGTAAGACAAAACAAGCATGTGTATCTGTAGTGGGTGTTCTTCAACTCTAAACTGCACTCGATTGTGTAAGACAAAACAAGCATGTGTATCTGTAGTGGGTGTTCTTCAACTCTAAACTGCACTCGATTGTGTAAGACAAAACAAGCATGTGTATCTGTAGTGGGTGTTCTTCAACTCTGAACTGCACTCGATTGTGTAAGACAAAACAAGCATGTGTATCTGTAGTGGGTGTTCTTCAACTCTAAACTGCACTCGATTGTGTAAGACAAAACACACAAAGGAAAGACAACAGCCATATGCATTTTTGACCTCAGTGTCTAAATAGTGACAGCAGGGCGAGTTCAAACTGCAGGACTTGGTGAATAGATTATGGGAGATAAAAGGGAGAGACAATAATGAATGAAGATGCTCTAACAAGCATGTGTATCTGTAGTGGGTGTTCTTCAACTCTAAAATGCACTAGACTGTGTAAGATAAAACAGGCAAATGCATATGCGATCCCAATGCCTAAATAGTGTTCAAACAGCTAGTTCAAAGTGCAGTATGATGGTTCTCCTCATAGGTGAGTGAATCAGCCAATGCTTGGTGAATAGCACTTGATGGATCTCTAAGAGCAGGACACAGGAGAGCTGAATAGATCATGGGAGACAAACGTGAGAGACATCACAGTAAAGAAATGTAGTTTGTGAGCTAGAAAATGAACTTACTGACAGTCTGAGGAAGGGTGCTCTGCAATCATCCTACTCCAACTATTGACAAGGATAATGTAACATTTCTTATTTGTCAGTATGAATGAAATGAGTGGGTCCTGCCTTGATGACTGTATTAGATTTCAATACTTGTCCTATAGATTTTTGTGGTTTTCAATTATTACTGGGAATAAACCGATTGCGGAATGACATTCTAGCTAGTGATAAAGCAATCTGCTCCTGCTAGCTAGAAACATATCTACTTGTTGTAACGAGCTACTGTAGCTAACTAGCAAGCTAGCTAGATTACTAAGGTTGCTGTGCTCTAAATTGGGAGTCATTTTACAGCTTGCATTGATGGTATCACGTTTCTCTAACTAAATAAGTACAAATAAAATAAAAATACTTCACCTGATAGCAGTTGGATGCGATCTCTCTCTAGATGTCACCAGCTTTTTACTAAGTTAGATACGGATAACGTGATTGGCAGATGTGATTAGCAGAGATAATACCATGGATAGTACACGAGTTGTGATTGGTTTACAGATTAGCACTCTGCGGCGTTAGTGTGTCCAGCTAGCGAACATAATAGTAAGTATTTAGAAAAAATATGCAAGAATTGACAACAAAAATAGAACTGTGTTAAGAAGAAATAAATATAATTTAAAAAACAGCTCCTCCCTCGTCAGAGATCGCTCCTCACTCGTCGAAATCTAAAGCGGATAGCTTGCTATGGCCCATCACCTATTTCCTGTCTGTAAACATATTATGATGCTGTTTTGGTTTGTGCTAAAACTACTCTAACTTAGTCAGTGGTAATGGTATGAGTTGGGAGCAAGCAGAGATACCATCGTGCTCACCCATAGGTCCTTTGTTGGTCTAATCAAATCAAGTCAAATCAAACTTTATTTAAAGTGCATTTAAAATCGCAACACACATTAAAATAAAACAAGAAAACCAATAGTGTCTAATCAATAGAGTTCAGCAAACAACAAGGTAGGTTCACACAAAGTGGACTGCAGTAGAGACGTTGAGACTCACCTCGGCTGTCACATTTTCCCAGGCTGCATTTCCTGGTCTGGATGGATGGTCCGGAGCAGGTGTTACTGGTGGCATCACATGAGCGTCCCCTCTGTTGAGTACCTGTCCCACAGGTGACAGTACACTCTGTCCACTCCGACCAGGGGGACCAGCCGTCCTCACTGTCCTTAGCTGGAGGAAACAGAAACACACAAGGGGTTATTGACAAATCATCAATTATTCTGGCTCTGATATATTATTCTGGCTCTGATATTGAAAACCCGCTTCCTTGGAAAAAGGCTTTATTATTTAAATATTTTTTTATTACAAAATAAGCTTTCAGGTGATCTTTCCCCCCAATTCAATAAAATGTCAAATAAATGGAAACGTCAAAATAAACGTGCTATCTTTCTAAAATGAAGTCAACTCATCGTATTATTGCATCTTTTCCCACCACACCCTCTCCTCTACAGTCTCTCGCATTGTTTGAGCTTGGAACGGATTCAAAAGCTGCAGAGAAACAAAGCTCTGTCCAGCAGTCTGCTTTGATTTGTAGGTTTTATATCATGGTTCTAAGTCCACAGTGACCATTTCAGAGTATGAAGGCATTGCAGCCTGTAGTACCACTGGTTTCATGTAGAACCATAAAACATGTGGTCGTCCCTTTACAGACCATCCGATTTACAACAATAACACTGCTATATTATTAAAGCATAATATGCATGGTAACGTTGTTTCTCCAGTACTCAGATCTGGCATCGGAGGCGTTGTATCTAGAAAGGACTTCAGCCAAATGTGAAATGAAGCACGGTGTGTGTGAGTGAGAGAATGCGTGTTACAGTAGTTGTTTATTGGTCAATGTGATGCCATTGTTTTTACAGTGCACAGGAGTCTAGTTTTCACTTCAGTATGTTTTGTAATTGCGATTACTCCCGTAAAGCTTACTTAAACAGTCATTAAAGGTGTGGTCTGCAATTTGTAAATACATTTTTTGGCCACATTCTGCTATTTTTCCTGCTGTTCAATGGTCATGGGGCAGGACTGGGCTGTTGAAATGGCAGAATGCGGCTTTAACAATAGAATGTTGTGTAGAATGGGTGACTACTTACACAGACACACAGGGCAACACTCTCCGTCGATGAAGGAGGGGCTAGCACAGGCCACAGGAGGACAAGTGATTTGGTGACACACAATCTTTGAGTCCTGTAATGACACAATGACATTAGTTGCTATCAAGTGATAGGTGATCAGACCTACGTATGAATTAGTGTTTTGTAAGTCCATAGGAGCTGGGCACCTTTACAAGGTGTAGGACACTGATTCATTTGGGATCAATACATAAATCAATCAACCAACCAACCAAATCTATCATTCTATGAGTAACCATATCCCCTTAGCACATTCGATGTCTCTCATGTCTCTCCTTTTAAGGTGGTCTGTATGTCTCCTACCTGACAGGTACACGTGGTGCAGCTGTCCACCACCCAATCCTCTTTATCTTCAAACAGCCGTCCGTCCTGCCAACACATGTGTTTCTCCTTGGAGTTCTTCATCTTCCCCAAAGCATCCTTCATTACTGTGTTCTCCTCTGTCTGGAGAGAGGAATCAGACAGACACATAGCTCATCACTGACACGAATACTAATCACTAATCACCGTTTTTTTCCACTGTCTGAGGAGTGAAGATACAGATGCAAATAGTCTACAGTCTTAAACTTCTGCCTGAGTATACAACAACAGCCAGATAGACAGACATAGTCTACAGTCTTAAACTTCTGCCTGATTATACAACAACAGCCAGATAGACAGACATAGTCTACAGTCTTAAACTTCTGCCTGATTATACAACAACAGCCAGATAGACAGACATAGTCTACAGTCTTAAACTTCTGCCTGAGTATACAACAACAGCCAGATAGACAGACATAGTCTACAGTCTTAAACTTCTGCCTGATTATACAACAACAGCCAGATAGACAGACATAGTCTACAGTCTTAAACTTCTGCCTGAGTTTACAACAACAGCCAGATAGACAGACATAGTCTACAGTCTTAAACTTCTGCCTGAGTATACAACAACAGCCAGATAGACAGTCATAGTCTACAGTCTTAAACTTCTGCCTGATTATACAACAACAGCCAGATAGACAGACATAGTCTACAGTCTTAAACTTCTGCCTGAGTATACAACAACAGCCAGATAGACAGACATAGTCTACAGTCTTAAACTTCTGCCTGATTATACAACAACAGCCAGATAGACAGACATAGTCTACAGTCTTAAACTTCTGCCTGAGTATACAACAACAGCCAGATAGACAGACATAGTCTACAGTCTTAAACTTCTGCCTGAGTATACAACAACAGCCAGATAGACAGTCATAGTCTACAGTCTTAAACTTCTGCCTGATTATACAACAACAGCCAGATAGACAGTCATAGTCTACAGTCTTAAACTTCTGCCTGAGTATACAACAACAGCCAGATAGACAGACATAGTCTACAGTCTTAAACTTCTGCCTGAGTATACAACAACAGCCAGATAGACAGACATAGTCTACAGTCTTAAACTTCTGCCTGAGTATACAACAACAGCCAGATAGACAGACATAGTCTACAGTCTTAAACTTCTGCCTGATTATACAACAACAGCCAGATAGACAGACATAGTCTACAGTCTTAAACTTCTGCCTGAGTATACAACAACAGCCAGATAGACAGACATAGTCTACAGTCTTAAACTTCTGCCTGAGTATACAACAACAGCCAGATAGACAGACATAGTCTACAGTCTTAAACTTCTGCCTGAGTATACAACAACAGCCAGATAGACAGACATAGTCTACAGTCTTAAACTTCTGCCTGAGTATACAACAACAGCCAGATAGACAGACATAGTCTACAGTCTTAAACTTCTGCCTGAGTATACAACAACAGCCAGATAGACAGACATAGTCTACAGTCTTAAACTTCTGCCTGAGTGTGTGTGTGTGTGTGTGTGTGTGTGTGTGTGTGTGTGTGTGTGTGTGTGTGTGTGTGTGTGTGTGTGTGTGTGTGTGTGTGTGTGTGTGTGTGTGTGTGTGTGTGTGTGTGTGTGTGTGTGTGTGTGTGTGTGTGTGTGTGTGTGTGCGTTTACTGAACTCCATTGCTCTAATGTTGATGGGAAAGCAGACATTTAAAGGAATGTTGTTCTATTTGCACATTGTAACCTCTGACCATAGAGTTGAATGGATTCCTGCTGGCTGAGCTTCTGAAACACTGGGGTACTATCAGCAGTACATGAGCTAGAGCCTAAGTGTGTGTGTGTGTGTGTGTGTGTGTGTGTGTGTGTGTGTGTGTGTGTGTGTGTGTGTGTGTGTGTGTGTGTGTGTGTGTGTGTGTGTGTGTGTGTGTGTGTGTGTGTGTGTGTGTGTGTGTGTGTGTGTGTGTGTGTGTGTGTGTGTGTGATGGTGGTAGTGTGCCGTGAGCTGCAGTGTTATGAGTGGTTATGAGACACCACTTGGTCTGGAAGAGCCTTGGGGACCATAACGGCTTCTCCTCCCAGTGAACAGTTAGTGAGTTGATTCCCATGGATCATGCCAACACGCACACACACACGCACACACCCACCCACACATGCACACAAGCGCACACACACAAACAAAGAGGAAGGAGAAGGAAGCACATGGGCTGGTTAAACATAGCCAGACATCAGAGTGGAGAGGAGCCACTAGCTGGAGCCAATCACAGCCAAGGGAACACTTCCTATATCCACATGTTACATCCAATAAAACCCAGCCTCACTGACTCACAATCTGACTCTGACTCACACACTTAACTCAGCTGCTAAAGTAGTTTTAGCATGCCTGGCTTCATGACTTCAAACAGGGTATTTGGGTCACTTTACCAGCAACTCTCTAGAAAGTCTCAGTTCTCTCATCTTAACCTCTAAAGAAGACCTACACATACTCCCAATTTTCCCTAATCTTCTCAGTCACTCCTAACACACACACACAGTTCATTAAGTACACTAATTTGATCGCACACCCGGTTTCATAGAAAGCAGTATTGACAGTAGACATCAAAGACATATTATAAACTAGGTGGTTCGAACCCTGAATGCTGATTGGGTGACAGCCGTGGTACATCAGACCGTATACCACGGGTATGACAAAACATTTATTTTTACTGTTCTAATTACGTTGGTAACCAGTTTATAATAGCAATAATGCACCTCTGGGATTTGTGATATACGGCCAATATACCACACCCCTTCAGGCCTTGTTGCTTAAATAATGTACTATTTTCTTATTTTCTTGCCCGCTCCCCTTTCCTGATTGGAGGACAACTGTACATACCACTTTCTGCAGGCCGTCTATGAGGTTCCCCACTACAACCCGCAGTCCTTTGAGCTCCTGGAACATGGTGCTGAGTTCCTCACAGGATCGTTCACACATATCTGCTCCCAGCTTCTCTGTCTTTTGGCCGATGAAGTTAGTGGTGATGGCTGTGGAGGTACTCACATCCTCCATATCTGTGCTCTCACTCACCACCACATTGGCCTCGTCTGACAGGGGGACAGAGGGTTCCAGATGGACAGAGAGAGAGGGAGATTGGATGAATAATTGATCAATACATACAGAATATAATGAACAATACATGTGATGAACACTACTGATGCAGGAGTGTGATGATGAGGAAAGCAGAAAGCAATTCATTACATATCTGAATGATTTTCGTCTCCTTTAAGATCACCATACTGAGTCCTTAAAGGAGATGTCCATGGAGCAGAAACAGCATGGAGAATGAGGGATTGCATATGTTTGACTTTAGGAAATTAAATCTTCCATCTCAAATCAAATTCAATTTTATTGGTCTCGTACACATATTTTGCAGACGTTATCGCGGGTGTAATGAAATGCTTATATTTCTAACTCCAACAGTGCAGTAATATATAACAATACACAACAATACACACACATCCCCAAATAAATACTATATAATATCCAGTATATGAATAGCAGTAGTTATTCAGCAGCAGTACTTACAGTATATAGGATGAGCCTTGACTAGAATACAGTATAAGGTGGGGCAAAAAAGTATTTAGTCAGCCACCAATTGTGCAAGTTCTCCCACTTAAAAAGATGAGAGAGGCCTGTAATTTTCATCATAGGTACACTTCAACTATGACAGACAAAATGACAACAAAAAAATCCAGAAAATCACATTGTAGGATTTTTAATTAATTTATTTGCAAATTATGGTGGAAAATAAGTATTTGGTCAATAACATAAGTTTATCTCAAGAGTTTGTTATATACCCTTTGTTGGCAATGACAGAAGTAAAAAAAAAATTGTAAGTCTTCACAAGGTTTTCACACACTGTTGCTGGTATTGTGGCCCATTCCTCCATGCAGATCTCCTCTAGAGCAGTGGTGTTTTGGGGCTGTTGCTGGGCAAAACGGACTTTCAACTGCCTCCAAAGATTTTCTATGGGGTTGAGAACTGGAGACTGGCTAGGCCACTCCAGGACCTTGAAATGCTTCTTACGAAGCCAATCCTTCGTTGCCGGGGCGGTGTGTTTGGGATCATTTTCATGCTGAAAGACCCAGCCACCTTTCATCTTCAATGCCATTGCTGATGGAAGGAGGTTTTCACTCAAAATCTCACAATACATGGCCCCCTTCATTCTTTCCTTTACACGGATCAGTCGTCCTGGTCCCTTTGCAGAAAAACAGCCCCAAAGCATGATGTTTCCACCCCCATGCTTCACAGTAGGTATGGTGTTCTTTGGATGCAACTCAGCATTCTTTGTCCTCCAAACACGACGAGTTGAGTTTTTACCAAAAAGTTATATTTTGGTTTCATCTGACCATATGACATTCTCCTAATCTTCTTCTGGATCATCCAAATGCTCTCTAGCAAACTTCAGACGGGCCTGGACATATACTGACTGAAGCAGGGGGACACGGCTGGCACTGCAGGATTTGAGTCCCTGGCGGCGTAGTGTGTTACTGATGGTAGGCTTTGTTACTTTGTTCCCAGCTCTCTGCAGGTCATTCACTAGGTCCCCCCATGTGGTTCTGGGATTTTTGCTCACTGTTCTTGTGATCATTTTGACCCCACGGGGTGAGATCTTGCATGGAGCCCCAGATCGAGGGAGATTATCAGTGGTCTTGTATGTCTTCCATTTCCTAATAATTGCTCCCACAGTTAATTTCTTCAAAACAAGCTGCTTACCTATTGCAGATTCAGTCTTCCCAGCCTGGTGCAGGTCTACAATTTTGTTTCTGGTGTCCTTTGACAGCTCTTTGGTCTTGGCCATAGTGGAGTTTGGAGTGTGACTATTTGAGGTTGTGGACAGGTGTCTTTTATACTGATAACAAGTTCAAACAGGTGCCATTAATACAGGTAACGAGTGGAGGACAGAGGAGCCTCTTAAAGAAGAAGTTACAGGTCTGTGAGAGCCAGAAATCTTGCTTGTTTGTAGGTGACCAAATACTGTCATGTTTTGTCTTATATCATCTTGTCATTTTGCTTTTCCTTCTGTTCGTTTCCCCCTGCTGGTCTTATTAGGTTCGTTCCCTTTTTCTATCCCTCTCTCTCCCCCTCCCTCTCTCTCCTCTCTCTATCGTTCCGTTCCTGCTCCCAGCTGTTCCTATTCCCCTAATCATCATTTAGTCTTCCCACACCTGTTCCCGATCCTTTCCCCTGATTAGAGTCCCTATTTATTCCTTTGTGTTCCGCTCCTGTCCCGTCGGTTCCTTGTTTTGTATTCACCATGCTGTGATTGTGTTTCGCCCTGTCCTGTCGTGTTTTTTGCCTTCATCAGATGCTGCGTGTGAGCAGGTGTCTCTGTCTACTACGGCCTGCGCCTACCCGGCGACCTGCAGTCTGTGGCCGCTTCTCTTGTTATTCCCCTCTACAGACTAGAGGATTTCTGTTACTCCCTGTTTGGATTTGAATAAACTCTGTTTCTGTTAAGTCGCTTTTGGGTCCTCTATCACCTGCATGACAGAAGGAACCGACCAAGTAATGGACCCAGCGACTTCAGACGCTCGTTACACTGCCGTCGAGATCCAAGGAGCCATGCTCGGCAGACACGAGCAGGAATTGTCTGCTGCTCGCCATGCCGTGGAGAACCTGGCCGCTCAGGTTTCCGACCTCTCTGGACAGTTCCAGAGTCTACGTCTCGTGCCACCTGTTACTTCCTGGCCTGCCGAGCCTCCAGAACCTAGGGTTAATAACCCACCTTGCTACTCCGGGCAGCCCACTGAGTGCCGCTCCTTTCTCACGCAGTGTGAGATTGTGTTCTCTCTCCAACCCAACACATACTCTAGAGAGAGCTCGGGTTGCTTACGTCATTTCACTCCTTACTGGCCGGGCTCGAGAATGGGGCACAGCTATCTGGGAGGCAAGGGCTGATTGCTCTAACAAGTTCCAGAACTTTAAAGAGGAGATGATTCGGGTTTTTGACCGTTCAGTTTTTGGTAGGGAGGCTTCTAGGGCCCTGGCTTCCTTATGCCAAGGTGAACGGTCCATAACGGATTATTCTATTGAGTTTCGCACTCTTGCTGTCTCTAGTGAGTGGAACGAGCCGGCGCTGCTCGCTCGTTTTCTGGAGGGACTCCACGCAGTGGTTAAGGATGAGATTCTCTCCCGGGAGGTTCCTTCAGATGTGGACTCTTTGATTGCTCTCGCCATCCGCATAGAACGACGGGTAGATCTTCGTCACCGGGCTCGTGGAAGAGAGCTCGCATCAACGGTGTTTCCCTGCTCCGCATCGCAACCATCTCCCTCCTCTGGCTTTGAGACTGAGCCCATGCAGCTGGGAGGGATTCGCATCTCGACTAAGGAGAGGGAACGGAGGATCACCAACCGCCTGTGCCTCTATTGCGGAGTTGCTGGACATTTTGTTAATTCATGTCCAGTAAGAGGCCAGAGCCCATCAGTAAGCGGAGGGCTACTGGTGAGCGCTACTACTCTGGTCTCTTCATCTAGATCTTGTACTACTATGTCGGTCCATCTACGCTGGACCGGTTCGGGTGCTACATGCAGTGCCTTGATTGACTCTGGGGCTGAGGGTTGTTTCATGGACGAAGCATGGGTTCGGAAACATAACATTCCTTTCAGACCGTTAGACAAGCCTACGCCCATGTTTGCCTTAGATGGTAGTCATCTTCCCAGTATCAGATTTGAGACACTACCTTTAACCCTCACAGTATCTGGTAACCACAGTGAGACTATTTCTTTTTTGATTTTCCGTTCACCGTTTACACCTGTTGTTTTGGGTCATCCCTGGCTAGTATGTCATAATCCTTCTATTAATTGGTCTAGTAATTCTATCCTATCCTGGAACGTTTCTTGTCATGTGAAGTGTTTAATGTCTGCCATCCCTCCCGTTTCTTCTGTCCCTACTTCCCAGGAGGAACCTGGCGATTTGACAGGAGTGCCGGAGGAATATCATGATCTGCGCACGGTCTTCAGTCGGTCCCGAGCCAACTCCCTTCCTCCTCACCGGTCGTATGATTGTAGTATTGATCTCCTTCCGGGGACCACTCCTCCTCGAGGTAGACTATACTCTCTGTCGGCTCCCGAACGTAAGGCTCTCGAGGATTATTTGTCTGTGTCTCTTGACGCCGGTACCATAGTGCCTTCTTCTTCTCCGGCCGGGGCGGGGTTCTTTTTGTTAAGAAGAAGGACGGTACTCTGCGCCCCTGCGTGGATTATCGAGGCTGAATGACATAACGGTTAAGAATCGTTATCCGCTTCCCCTTATGTCATCAGCCTTCGAGATTCTGCAGGGAGCCAGGTGCTTTACTAAGTTGGACCTTCGTAACGCTTACCATCTCGTGCGCATCAGAGAGGGGGACGAGTGGAAAACGGCGTTTAACACTCCGTTAGGGCATTTTGAGTACCGGGTTCTGCCGTTTGGTCTCGCCAATGCGCCAGCTGTTTTTCAGGCATTAGTTAATGATGTTCTGAGAGACATGCTGAACATTTTTGTTTTTGTCTATCTTGACGATATCCTGATTTTTTCTCCGTCACTCGAGATTCATGTTCAGCACGTTCGACGTGTTCTACAGCGCCTTTTAGAGAATTGTCTCTACGTAAAGGCTGAGAAGTGCTCTTTTCATGTCTCCTCCGTTACTTTTCTCGGTTCCGTTATTTCCGCTGAAGGCATTCAGATGGATTCCGCTAAGGTCCAAGCTGTCAGTGATTGGCCCGTTCCAAGGTCACGTGTCGAGTTGCAGCGCTTTTTAGGTTTCGCTAATTTCTATCGGCGTTTCATTCGTAATTTCGGTCAAGTTGCTGCCCCTCTCACAGCTCTTACTTCTGTCAAGACGTGTTTTAAGTGGTCCGGTTCCGCCCAGGGAGCTTTTGATCTTCTAAAAGAACGTTTTACGTCCGCTCCTATCCTCGTTACTCCTGACGTCACTAGACAATTCATTGTCGAGGTTGACGCTTCAGAGGTAGGCGTGGGAGCCATTCTATCCCAGCGCTTCCAGTCTGACGATAAGGTTCATCCTTGCGCTTATTTTTCTCATCGCCTGTCGCCATCTGAGCGCAACTATGATGTGGGTAACCGTGAACTGCTCGCCATCCGCTTAGCCCTAGGCGAATGGCGACAGTGGTTGGAGGGGCGACCGTTCCTTTTGTCGTTTGGACAGACCATAAGAACCTTGAGTACATCCGTTCTGCCAAACGACTTAATGCCCGTCAAGCTCGTTGGGCGTTGTTTTTCGCTCGTTTCGAGTTTGTGATTTCTTACCGTCCGGGTAGCAAGAACACCAAGCCTGATGCCTTATCCCGTCTGTTTAGTTCTTCTGTGGCTTCTACTGATCTCGAGGGGATTCTTCCTTATGGGCGTGTTGTCGGGTTGACAGTCTGGGGAATTGAAAGACAGGTTAAGCAAGCACTCACGCACACTGCGTCGCCGCGCGCTTGTCCTAGTAACCTCCTTTTCGTTCCTGTTTCCACTCGTCTGGCTGTTCTTCAGTGGGCTCACTCTGCCAAGTTAGCTGGTCATCCCGGTGTTCGAGGCACTCTTGCGTCTATTCGCCAGCGCTTTTGGTGGCCGACTCAGGAGCGTGACACGCGCCGTTTCGTGGCTGCGTGTTCAGACTGCGCGCAGAAGAAGTCTGGTAATTTTTTTCTGCTTCTGCTCCTGGTCTTGCTGGGTCTCAGTCTGTTCCCTGCCATCGCATCTCTCCTGTTCTTGTTCCTGCCCTTGCTGTGTCTCAGTCTGTCCCTAGTTCTCATTTTTTTTTTAGAGTAGTACCCTAGTTTCCCTTTTTATCGTTTTTCGTTACGGTCCTGAGGAGAGGAGTTGGGTTCTTTCTCGGGACGTGCTGGACCGTTTGATCTATGATTTCCTCCGTTGCCGCCAGTGTTCCTCCTCGAGAGCGCCAGGAGGCGCTCGGTGAGTGGGGGGTACTGTCATGTTTTGTCTTATATCATCTTGTCATTTTGCTTTTCCTTCTGTTCGTTTCCCCCTGCTGGTCTTATTAGGTTCGTTCCCTTTTTCTATCCCTCTCTCTCCCCCTCCCTCTCTCTCCTCTCTCTATCGTTCCGTTCCTGCTCCCAGCTGTTCCTATTCCCCTAATCATCATTTAGTCTTCCCACACCTGTTCCCGATCCTTTCCCCTGATTAGAGTCCCTATTTATTCCTTTGTGTTCCGCTCCTGTCCCGTCGGTTCCTTGTTTTGTATTCACCATGCTGTGATTGTGTTTCGCCCTGTCCTGTCGTGTTTTTTGCCTTCATCAGATGCTGCGTGTGAGCAGGTGTCTCTGTCTACTACGGCCTGCGCCTACCCGAAGCGACCTGCAGTCTGTGGCCGCTTCTCTTGTTATTCCCCTCTACAGACTAGAGGATTTCTGTTACTCCCTGTTTGGATTTGAATAAACTCTGTTTCTGTTAAGTCGCTTTTGGGTCCTCTATCACCTGCATGACAAATACTTATTTTCCACCATAATTTGCAAGTAAATTCATAAAAAATCCTACAATGTGATTTTTTGGATTTTTTCCCCCTCATTTTGTCTGTCATAGTTGAAGTGTACCTATGATAAAAATTACAGGCCTACCTCATCATTTTAAGTGGGAGAACTTGCACAATTGGTGGCTGACTAAAGACTTTTCTGCCCCACTGTATACTGTACATATGAAGTGGGTAAAACAGTATGTAAACATTATTAAAGTGATCAATGTTCAATGACTATGTACATAGGACAACATTCTCTAAGGTGCAGGATAAAGTACCAGGTGTTAGCCAGCTAGAACAGTGACTAAGGTTCAGGGCAGGGTACTGTGCAGAGGCAGGCTAGTGGTGACTATTTAACAGTCTGATGGCCTGGAGATGGAAGCTGTTTTTACAGTCTCTCTGTCCAAGCTTTGATGCACCTATACTGTCTCCACGTTCTAGATGGTCGTGGGGTGAACGGGCCGCGGGGTGAACGGGTTGTGGGGTGAACGGGCCGTGGCCCGGGTGGCTGATGATCTTCTGTCAACTATACCATCAGACAGCACACAGAAACTGAGGAGGGCAGGCTGGGATGGAGGGGTTTAAAAGCACATAAAAAAAGTTCTAAGAGAACTCAAAATGTGTCTGCTCACAACTTGATTAGAAAAGCAGCTTTGTGTCATAATGTTTCTTTACCCCAGAGATGAGAGGGAGGGCACTTAGTAGAGTTCTCATAAGTAAAGCACACTGTTTTGTTTCATCATCCACTTCCATTTTATTTTTAACATGTGTCCTCAGCCCACCTAGGGCCAATAGGGGTCTGGTACAAAGTAGTGCACTATATAGTGAAGAGGGTGCCATTTGGGACACAGCCCCAGTGGGCCTTAATGGTGGGAGTCGGAGATAGAGATGGATTTTTGCAAAAAGCCCAAGCTAGGAAATAGTTTCACATTGACGCTCTCAGAGTGAATCACAGAGACGTTCTGCTGCGGGGCGCCAGGGCCCGATGGGTGGTTGTTTGTTTTATAAACGGAGCAGAGCTCAGCTGTGGTTTGATGGGGTGGGATGAGCAGGCTGGGCTGGCAGACAGCTGGGCCTGCATCAAGTCTTCCTTTGGAAGAGAATGGTCTTGGCTCTGTCTCACTAGTCCAACACAGACCTGTGCTTAAATGTTTTTTTTTTTTCTTTCAAATACTTTGAGCGTTTGTTTGATTGAGCCTGCCTGGAGAAGAAGCATCCAGCTGCAGATTATGCTTGCTGAGGCCACCTGGTCTGCAAATATCAAAGCGCATGCGCATGTAGCACAGATGATATTCTACATCTCCGTTGGTATGTGCGCATGCAGTGCTCTAATGCCCTGGACTAGAGCTATAATCTGTCACTACCTCTAGTCCAGGGCATAGCTAGTAACTGAGAGAGAGAGAGAGAGAGAGAGAGAGAGAGAGAGAGAGAGAGAGAGAGAGAGAGAGAGAGAGAGAGAGAGAGAGAGAGAGAGAGAGAGAGAGAGAGAGAGAGAGAGAGAGAGAGAGAGAGAGAGAGATTGGCTTTTGACAGGAAGGGAAGTGTCTGTTTATCCATCAGTCTCACTCCTCCTGGGGGGCTGTTAGTGTGTGTGTGTGTGTGTGTGTGTGTGTGTGTGTGTGTGTGTGTGTGTGTGTGTGTGTGTGTGTGTGTGTGTGTGTGTGTGTGTGTGTGTGTGTGTGTGTGTGTGTGTGTGTGTGTGTGTGTGTGTGTGTGTGTGTGTGTGTGTGTGTGTGTGTGTGTGTGTGTGTGTGTGTGTGTGTGTGTGTGTGTGTGATGAATTGACCAAAATGACCATAGGAATTGGCAGGACAGCAAAAACAGATGTGGGACCAGGCCGGGTTTTTCCCCTCTACTTGTTGGATGCTTTGTGTTTGTATCATAGCGAAGATAATGCTTTTGTTATACCCATTGCCTCAACAGTCCCTACAGTTTACAATCACTAAGCAATACTTAGTTATTCTATGATCCACATTGTCTCACCCATAATCCTGTGGTTCTCATGGATCCCAGAGGTCTCACTTCAAGTGTTTGACAGACTATTACCTGGTCTACAACATGATAAACTGTCCACAGATATAACATACATCTGTTTAATAGTATATTGTACTGCTTTTTATTTATTTAAACTCTGATAAATGCATAAGAAAATGACAGATAGAACATCAGATAGATTAGTGGCCCCAGAGCAGAGTCTCAGACTGGGGTTCCTGGTGAGGAAAGGCCTGAGGAACGCAGTGTGTCCAGCCAAGTGTGTTTGTGTGTGTGTGTGTATCTATATGTGTGTGCATGTGTGTGCGTGCCAGGTGTAGAAGTTGAGCAGAGATTAATGGGTGGTTAGGGACTCTAAATCAGGCTAGGTCCCAGTCACGCTGGCCCCGTTTAACCACAATAATCTCCCAAGTTATTATTCTACCTTTATTTCAACAAGGAACACAGACTGAGACCAAGGTCTATTTTACAGCTGGGCCCTGCATATACATGTTAACACATACAGTTTATGTACAATGATTAAGAAACTACAGAAGACAAACAAAACAGTCACAGATAACAGTGTTACTATTCCGAAGAATAGTAAACAAACAAGAATATGACCAACTGGGACATTTTGTTTGTCCCCACGATGTCAAATGCTATTACTATGGGGTTTAGGGTTAAGGTTAGAATTAGATTTACGTTAAGGGTTAGGGTTAGGAGCAAAGGTTAGGTTTAGGTTTGGTTTTTGGGTTAAGGTAAGAGTACAGGTTAGGGTTTATTGTTAGGGGTTAGGGAAAATAGGATTTTGAATAGGACTGAATTGTGTGTCCCCACAAGGTTAACTGTACAAGACTATGTGTGTGTGTGTGTGAATGTTTGTGTGTGCGTGACTTTAGGACATATCTGATGAGATATTCTGGTTGGTTCACAACTCCTTTTTCCTCCTCTTTCAATTCTTTCTTCTCCTCTTTTTGACTGAGATAGAGGGGAAGAAACACAATATTTCAACTGCTTCTCATTAACTGTACAACGTGGCAGTTTTGTATGACTATGAATCGTGTGATTGTATGAGTGACTTTTGAGCTAGCGTTAGAGATATCTGATGCCAGGGTAAGACCTTGGCTGGTAGGAGCATCTAGACTTTTTCCAGTGACTCAATGGGAAGTCTTGGTGACATAACATAAAATGTGCTCACTCAGGTAGAATTGAATGGTACTTGTGTCAACAATGGAGCTACAAGCACACAAATTCTGGCACGCACGCACGCACGCACGCGAGCACACACACCCTGGGGTTTCTGGATCTTCTCAAAAGCCCCTACTGAGGATTACAGGGCCCCACGCCCAGTGTGAACAAAAGAAGCAGAGAGGCTACTACCCCATCAGCCAATTCATGACCTCACTATGTGTGTGTGTGTGTGTGTGTGTGTGTGTGTGTGTGTGTGTGTGTGTGTGTGTGTGTGTGTGTGTGTGTGTGTGTGTGTGTGTGTGTGTGTGTGTGTGTGTGTGTGTGTGTGTGTGTGTGTGTGTGTGTGTGTGTGTGTGTGTGTGTGTGTGTGTGTGTGTGTGTGTGTGTGTATGTGTGTGTGTGTGTGCAGGGCAAAGCGGTGGTGACTCCCTTAATTCCCTCCAGCATAGCATTTTACTTTCTCTATTTTTCTTCCCCAGGCATTTATTCCACTGCCAATGGAAATAAATGTAAGCATCTGTACAGTATCTCCTTTTGTGTTGATGACCGCAGCACGCACGCACACACACACACACACACACACACACACACACACACACACACACACACACACACACACACACACACACACACACACACACACACACACACACACACACACACACACACACACACACACACACACACACACACACACACACTTGTTGACCTCACGCAACCACACTGACACAGCTGTTTCCGCTAACATGATGTAATACTGTCAGAAATCTCTACATATCAGATCTACAAGCTTTCTGTGACCCACTAAAACTAAAGATCGAAGAAAAAAAAGTGATGGAATAGCGGAACCAGACACAATGGAAATATAGAAGAACTCCATCTTTTTAAGTGGTTGGAGTCTGCTGTGGAAATGTGTTACGGTTTTATCTAAATGAAACGCAGAAGACCAAAGCTATAAGAGGTTGCATGTGACTGTGGCTGCAATCTGAAATGGCACCCTAATGTTGTGCACTATAGGGAATAGGGTGCCATTTGGGATGGAACCTATGAGGCAGAAGGATGGATCGTTCAGTCACATCTGCGTTGGATGGAGCTTTAATAGGGAGTTTAAAGGAGGTCAGAGCAGGTCAGGAAGGACGAGTTAAAGTCGGATCATCAGAATATTCAAAGCATGAAAACAATACCACAGATACACACAAAGGGCTAGCTTCAGTCAGTTCAGATCTGTTTGTGCTGTCTTGTCCATTTATATGGTCAATGTTGTGACAAACTTGGGATGACAAAGTTTGCTGTACAGCACAAACCGGTTTGGGAAAAGGTTACTAAGGCTGCGTTTACACAGGCACCCCAATTCTGATATTTTTTAGACTAATTGGTCATTCGACCAATCAGATCAGCTCTTTTGGCCATCGTTGTGTTCTGGATTTGCAGAAGTATCTGTTCGAGCACGGGCGCGATCACAGAGAGTAAATGGTCGAAGCGGATGTAGTGGGGTAGTCTGTGTCTCAGCCGCAGAATTGCTTGGCGCCCAGAGTTTTGCGTGTGATACCGCTAATATCAGAATTGGGCTTTCTGTGTAAACACAGCCTGAATGATAATTGCTGTAACACAATACGGTCTTCCAGATGATGTCCTTGAAATAAATATCCATATCACCCCAATTGGTAGAATTCAGTCTATTCAAACTACAGCGGCATGTTCTTAGGGCACGCATTGGAAAACATTTAAAACTTTTTGCAATGGCAAACAAAAATGAGCCTTTCTCATTGGACAAGTCCAGGTAGTCCCTCCCTGTTTGAAACTTTTTTCCCTTAATTTGGTGCTTAATGAACACAACCAGTACAGTAAAGTTAGCCAAAAACCCTTACCAGCCTTAGTAACTTCACAGCCTTTGTTCCTCAGAACATCATCCACGGATGTGTCGAACATGAAGCGAACATTCTGCAGTAAGCCCTGTTTGACAAGACAAGAGACTGATCAATGACTACTTGGACAGTTGTGTGTCACATTGGACTAGCAGTTCGGAACAACTAATTTGGTATTCGCTTACCTTGAGCTACTATGTCAAGGTAAATTAATACCGAATGAGTTATTCTTAACGGTTAACATTAGACTCATTCTCATGACTCAAGGGGATAGACCTGAAATGGAATCCATTTCCCTATATTTAGTGCACTACTTTTCTCGACCCCAAAAAATATTGCCATTTTGGATGCACTTCATGCCATATTTCCAGTAGGTCCTTGTTGAACCCTTGAACCCTCCTCGAAGGGAGGGCCATTGGCTTCTACATGGTCTGGAGTCATGTAGCGTGAAGTGACAGGCTCAGTAAAACCATAAAGGCCCGTTTGGTCTGTCAATAAGAATATTCTCTCATAATTACATGGCTCACTTCTTTGTAATGCTATATGGTTGATTAACTTCTTAAACCTTTATAATGACTAATACTAAGAGTAGGTTAGGACTTTTGGGCATGGGGTAGTAGGGTTTTTATTTTTAACAAAGGCACACCCTGCGGAAGACCACACAAGTAATAAAGTGCAGAAGGAAAATGGACATTTCTCCCTTATAAAAATACAGTCTAAAAGAACAGTCTACATTCATTTTTTTTTTACTACTGGGAACAACTGGGAACCAAGCTTGAGTTGAATAGCATAATATAGTGGTCTATTCTACAGGAGAAATTCTTACCCTGAAATGGTTTTCGCGGATGGATCCCTTGGCGACGAACATTCGGCTCCCTCCGCCTGCAGGTGCTCGTAGAAAGGCTCATCCAAGATGAAGCTGTCGATGAGACTGCAGCCCACAAACAGATTGGCGTTTTCGCCATGAACATGAAGTGTGATATTCTTCCACTGCGAGTCGGACAGGTCAACATCCTCGAAGGAGACAACATTTTGAGAGCCGTCCACCCAGTAGACAAGGTCCAGCGTGTTGGCGCGACCGTTGGAGACGATTTCAAACTGCCGTTGGCCGTTGGCGCCTTCCAATGCGATGAGGGTTCCCCGCGAGCCACGGTCCTGGCGCATGCTGGCCACGAACACGAAGCCCTCGTTGTTCTGGATTTGCAGAAGCATCTGTTTGAGCACGGGCGCGCTCACTGAGGGCAAATGGTCGAAGCGGATGAAGCGGTAAGCAGGGTTGTCCGTGTCTTGGCCACGGAATTGCTTGGCGCCCAGAGTCTTGCGTGTGATACCGCTAATATCAAACAGGTCAAACGTTGTGTCGTCATCCATTGTGACCTCACCATCTTCCATGAGTCATACAGGGGATAGGTAAGGAGATGAGAACGTGTACAGCCAATTAGCTTGATGAAACAGCATGGCATTCTTTACGAAAATCTGATCAACTGATTTTAACGAGGTCTATAACAGAGCTCTCCAACCCTGTTCCTGGGGAGCAACCCTCCTGTAGGTTTTCATTCCAACCCCAGTTGCAACTAACAGCATTTAGCTTATCAACCAGCAAATTATTAGAATCAGGTGTGCTAGATTAGAGTTGTAACTAAAAAACCTACAGCACAGTACCACTCCAAGAACAGAGCAGTGTTGGAGAGCCCTGGCTATTACCTAACTTGGTATGCTTTTATTCACAAGCAAAAGTGACAGCATCATATTCACTCATGCTTATTATTATTATTATTTTATTTCTAGTTACACTAAAACCTACAGCATCTGCGAAAGCCACACAAACATCACACTTATTCATCAATACAAATGTAATTGAATAGTGGATAGAATAATGATGATGATAAGGCGAATAAACTTTATGCATAAGTAGATTTACCTTGAGGTAGCGCTGAGGAGCAAAGTAATAAAATAGGCAGCAAGTTGAGACTTCTCCTGAGTATCATATCTCCTTCAAAACACAAGAGACACAAAAGCTGATTATCATCAAAGGCA
Source organism: Oncorhynchus gorbuscha (assembly GCF_021184085.1). Taxonomy (NCBI): domain Eukaryota; kingdom Metazoa; phylum Chordata; class Actinopteri; order Salmoniformes; family Salmonidae; genus Oncorhynchus; species Oncorhynchus gorbuscha. The sequence goes on along the minus strand of NC_060179.1, from coordinate 72,573,074 downwards.
CATTGTAAGTTGTTAACTTTATCACTATTGTAATGACAATGTAATAAGTAAAGTAAAGTTGATGAAACTTTACTTCTCATCAGTAAAGTTGACGAAACTTTACTTCACATCTCATAAATAAAGTTGTCTAGCCATTATAGGCTATCTAGTTTTTTATTTACATTCTGCTCTGCTGTCACAAAGCGACACCAAGTTCATTGCAACTGTGAATACTGAAGCTCTCGGTCATGCCATCCCATTACATGTGCATCCCCTGACGTAAAATCCGCAGACCTGCTTCAACAACAGCAACGCTGTAAAGCAGCCTTACAACTGTCTCTAAAAAGAACACAGATTTATCTAGGAAGATACACCAATTACACCAATTAAGCACCTTACAACGTGCACATATAGTATTTAGGCTATTGGAAAAAGAGAATACACTACTTCTAAAACAATTTCTTCAAATGCATAATGTTAACCAAAACGAATGAATCTAATAACAGAATATAGGTTTGCATATGAATAATTCTTTGACTAAATGATTTTGACTAGCAGTATACTTGAATGCAACAACTTACCTGGTGAAAGTGCAAAACCCCGCTTGAAAAAAATATGTTAGATATCCAATGAAAAAGGAGATAATAACAATATATATTAGTCTGATAAGTATGAATAGTAGAATGAAAACACAAAAACTGCTATAACCCGGTGCATAAAATGTAAAGTGCGCTTAGTTAACTTCACTAGATCCACATTACGCAGGGAGGACTTGAGCGATAGTGGCTTAATCACTAGTCTCCCTCCCTCTTATATACTTACTTCTCACTACGACCCTGTCAGTCACGTTTAAGTATGAAATGTTAGGAACCGTTGCTGAGGCGGAACTACATAATTCCTTTCTGATAGCGTAATTTGCTCGTACCTGTTAGAGCGGCAGTTACCATCCACCCGTGACCCCCTCCCTCGCGCTCTCTCGTGCCCCAATCCCACTTCTCTATCAAGCCCACTTCATTAGCAAAATCAGAACGGAATTCGGTTTCGGGGAGGAGTTATTGATAGAGAGAAAGTTATGGCGAGGTGGGATGTTAGGCTTTTAGTTTTGGGAGTGCAAAGCGCTTGGTTGCGAGGACTGTACGAAGCACACACTACCCATGTTTTTCTGTGGATTCGCACAGGATGCTGAAAGATTGATGCTTTGTTACGCATCATATGTAGCTGTAAATGAACACAAAATACCCTCTCTAGTCTTTGCAGTCCAGCGTTTTCAAGACGTTCCCAAAACCTTTACGCACACGTTTTTCTTTTGGTTTAATTAATAACTTTTGTCAAGGCAAGCACATACAACATTTAGACATTTATAGTCTGTTTACATATATTTTAGAGGCTATTTATAGGCTACAGAAAATTGGTATTAAACCCTTATAAAGTGTAGGCTATTTATAATTATATGACAATAGGTTGACAATAATTCTATAACATAATTTCTGATATACCACATGCCTCACTTTTAAAATCAGTGTTCGTAAATTCACCCTGGTAGGCCTAATCTACTGCAATATCAGAGCACTCTGATTTGACAGTGAAGAGCACAGAATAATTAAATAATTTATGAACTTCCCTAAACTTGGTTGTTATGACAGTTGTAAGTAGGCCTAAACATTGGCTAAAAAAGTATCAATTGTTGCCATAACACATTTACAGGTACATTCACTAACTCTCTTGATAACACGAAAACACTCTAACCAGCTCTGCTAGGGCGAGCAAAATGTTCAGAGTGGGGTGTTCTCTAATTTGTGTCTGGAAGTAGCTATAGCTAGCAAGCTAGCCAAATTTAGCCAGTTAGTTTGGGTGGTTGGTTGCCATTGTGAGGTCAGAACGGTCAGATCAACCCTACAACAACGCTCTGAATTTATAAATCCCCCGTGTGCACTCTGAGCGCACTCTGTTACGCCAGAGTGAATATACAAACACACCCGTAATGTTAAAGCCAGACTAAGTAAGTCTCATTTACTTGATTTGTATTTAAGAAATATCAAAATGTCGGGGCAACAAAACAAACCCAGGCAAGACATTATGTAAACAAACTCAGTCAAGATATTATGTAAACAAACCCAGGCAATAAGCTCTATCTAAACTCCCATTTACACTGACACTTAAAATTAGTGCTAAATTAGGGTCAAATTCGAGCTGGCTCGAATGAAATTCTCAAAAATTGAGCTGGATCGAGGGAATCCCAGGCCAACTGGGATTCACAACTGGTGCCAGCTCGATTAGAATTTGGGCTGATGACGTCGTTGCTATCCAACCACTGATGGAGGCTGACACCACAGCTAGCCTGTTGCTTTTTGCTTTTAGCTAGCACATGGACAAGCAATACTGCTGTAGTCAAACATGACACAAATTACCGCCATATCTGGATCCTTCATTTATTTTTGCACTACACAAACTTTTATGAGAACAGTCAACCCCTGAATGCTAAGTAGCTACCCAAAGTTAGCTTGCAAATCAGAGTTGAAACAAGCTAGCTAGCTAGCTAACATGAGCTAGCAGGAATTTTAGCTGGCCAGGTCGCATTGAAAGCTAGGTAGCTACATCATATCAAACCTGTTGTTTGGTTTGCTTGGTTAGCTAGCTAGCTAATAGCTATTACCATGGCAAGAAAGGTAGGAATTTAGCTAGCTAGCCTGTTATACTAGCAATTATGCTAACTAACAGATTAGTTAGCTAGCTAACATTAGCAAATACATGGCTGACACTGGCGGGAGTATGGGTAACGAATTAAATTCTTCAACATCTTGCTAGTTAGCAACATCATCGAAGACAGCTGCACAGTCAGATATTGGCTACCTAGCAACATGACATAATTTATCATTTCTGGAGGTAGTGGAAATGCAATTTGAGCTAGCCCACCAAGGCTAGCCTAACCTGGGTTGACATTAAAGTGCCAATGGAAACGTGGCTTAAGAGTTCTCAAAGTGGCCGCTGGGCTGGCCACCCTTCGATCAGTATCAGTCCACTGGAATACCGGACATACTTTCTCTGGGGGCCCATGCGCTTGTCTGATATTGATGTCTATTTTTTATTTATTAAATTAAATCATTTTGACAGTACTTCCAAAAAGTCATTCATAATCCTTTTTAATTTCCACATAGGAAGCTAAGTATTTTTTTATTGGACTTCAAGAATGTGACTGATCAAAGTGCCTATAATAATTGAACTGATTGAAAGTAAAGGGATATCGGTGAACAAATGCCATGGTCAAGGCTACAATGGTGCCAGTTCAATGAGTGGAGGTTACTCAGATGTTCAAAGCGCATATCATACCGAGAGCCTAATGCTTCTTATGTAGTTCTTTATGAATTTTAGTTTAGAAAACAATCTTTCTGCAGAAGCTGTCACCCCTGCTCCCACTCTCCCTCTCTGACGCTCGAGGGTGCCAGGCTGCCCTACATTACGCACACCTGTCACCGTCATTACGCGCATCAGCACTCATTGGATTCACTTGGACTCCTTCACCTTGTTGATTGCCCCATCTATATCGGTCTGTTCCTCCATTGGTTCCTCATGTCAGCATTCATTTTGTTATGTTTTCATGTCCAGATGCTGTCCTGTCCTGTTTCATATCCGTTGTTAATTAAATGTTCACTCCCTGTACTTGCTTCTCGTCTACCAGTGTCGATCCTTACAGAAGTGACAGTTACAGGGAAACTGGGCAGAAAAGGGAGTGGTGCTTCAAATACAGCAGTTAACATCTTTAATTGACCCTCTTGCTTTCTCCTTAATTGCCGGCTTCAACATGTTACGGAAAGAGATTAACTGTATAGGAAACTCTGGGACATGTCGTCTGGATACTGGACAGCCACAGATTATAATCTTGAGCGGACAACAGTTTTTGAAGGATCAAACAAAAAAAAGCAGTTTACAATTTTGTTCATACTGGTGAACCAGCATTTGAGTTGTGTGGTTTCAACATCAACAAGTGTGTGCGGCACAATGGACATATAATGCACAATGTCTCAGGAATGTTCTGTCTGGGTTGTCAATGCTTAGGATAGAAAAACAGTAGGACCTACAGGCCACGATGAAAACATTTGCACACAAAAATACAAGACGATGCAATCAGTCGCATACTGTAGCTACTATACATAGAAAAAAAGAGAGATTGGCATTAATAGGCTGGTTTTAGGCATAACTTTTTATGCCTAAAGCCAAGCACAGCTCATGTCATGCAGATTTAGTAGGCTATGCAGGACAGTTGTATACAAAAAAAAAATCTTAAAAAAAAACTATTGATTGCTGATTAGTTGAATCAGACATTTATTTTACAATCGGCAATGTTGTAATTTTCAACATTAATTATTGACCAAGTAAATACATTATTGCTGTCTAAATGGATGCCCTGTGACACCATGTACAGTATAGCTTTGTGAAATGTTAGGGTTAACATGAGAAAATGAAGACCAAATAAGCCTATACCAATACACATTTAGGCTATCCATTAGCTAAAGCAAAGCTACATGCTTCATGCCCTGGCACCACAGAAATCCTATCACCGTTTCGATAGGCAGCCACATAGACATTTCATCACCATGGACAGCGATGGTAGTCTATATATAGTTTGTGAGTGACTGTCTGGAAAATGTAACAATGATATATTTTGATTAGATAAGTACAGCTGGGAGTCTTTCTGGGTAAGTCTCTAACAGTCTGACTACACCACTCGCGTCGCGAGTGAAAATAACTAAGGCACAACCTCAACGAGCAACATCACACGAATAATCCCGCATAAACCTAAGCAGGCAACAGGGGTAATTATACGCACAGAAATGAAAGCAAATGAAACCAGGTGTGAAAGAACCAAAGACAAAACAAACGGAAAAGGAAAAATGGATCGGTGATGGCTAGTAGGCCGGCGATGCCGACTGCCGAGCACCACCCGAACAGGGAGAGGAACCACCTTTGGTGGAAGTCATGACAGTGCGTGCCAACGAGCATCTTAGTTGCCAAGGTTTAAAATATAAATCAGTTCTATTTCTGACGCAGATCGCGCTGCAAGTCCTGCCTCTCCCATCTCCTCATTGGTTTATAGAACCAGGTACCCACGTGCAATCTCCTCATTGGTTATAGCCACGTGGGTGACTGAAAGATGAATGAGGTCAGTGGCGGTAATGCACCTAATTTATGAAAGTTGCCAATCGCAATATAAAGTCAAGAGAAGAAAAGTCCTGGAAGGAGGAGAGATAACTAGAAATGATTCGGTTGACGGTTTTATGTGTGGATTAATTGGCGGAGTAGAGGACCTTGTGCATTTCAGGTAAAATAACAACTCAATGTTTATATCCAAGGACAAATTAGCTAGCAACAGCAAGCTAGCTATATAGGACAAATTAGCTAGCAAGTGCAAGCTAACTAGCTAAATTTCCAGAAATGTTTAATGCTTTTCGACCTGTCCCCAAATTAATGTAATTGGTTCAGAGTTTGTTTTGATATCTTAACCTGCATGTCGTGATCACGTTTGGTGTGGGGGGACAAAATAAATGTATGCACGATGGCGCACGCGCCGGTTTGGGTTCCGTGTAAGAGCTTTGCAAACCTGGATGGTACAATATATATATTTTATTAATTCTTCAAGTTCTGTCAAGTTGGTTGTTGATCATTGCTAGGCAGCAATTTTCGAGTTTTGCCATAGATTGTCAATGCCGATTTAAGTAAACTGCAACTATGCCAAACAAACATTCAATGTCCAGTGTATAATTAGCCTTGTGTTTTAGGTTATAGGTCTGCTGAAAGGTGGATTTCTCTCCCAGTGTCTGCTGAAAAGGTTGAACCAGGTTTTTCTCTAAGTCTTCGCCTGTGTTAACTCTAGTCCTTTTCTTTGTATCCTAAAATGTCCTAGTCCTTGCTGATGACAAGCATACCCATAACATGATGCAGCCACCAACCATGCTTGAAAATATGAAGAGTGGTACTAAGTGATGTGTTGTGTTGGATTTGCCCCAAACATACGTTGGATTCAGGACAAAAAGTACATTTCTTTGCCACATTTTTTCAGTATCATTTTAGTGCCTTACTGCACACAGGATGCATGATTAGGAATATTTTTATTCTGTACATAATTCTTTCTTTTCATTCTGTCATGTAGGTTAGTATTGTGTAGGAACAACAATGTTGTTTATCCTTCCTCAGTTTTCTCCAATCACAGCCGTTTAACTCTGTAACTGGTTTAAAATCACCATTTGCCTCAAGGTGAAATCGCTGAGCTGTTTCCTTCTTCTCTGTCAACTTAGTTAGGAAGGACACCTGTGTCTTTGTAGTGAGTGGGTGAATTGATATACCATCCAAAGTGTAATTAACAGCTTCAATGTCTGCTTATTTAAATTTTTACACATCTACTAATAGGTGCCCTTCTTTGTGAGGCATTGGAAAACGTTGAATCTGTTCTTGAGATTCACTGCTCGACTGAGGGACCTTACATATAATTATATGTGTGGGGTACAGAGATGGGGTCGTCAAGATTATGTTAAACACCATTATTACACACTGAGTTAGTCCACCTTATTATCTGACTAGTTAAACACATTTTTGCTCCTGAAGTTAAGGCTTGGCATGACAAAGGGGTTGAATAGTTACTGACTCAGCCTTTTTTATACAGAACAAAAATATAAACGCAACATGCAACAATTTTACTGAGTTACATTTCATATGAGTAAATCAGTCAATTGAAATAAATTAATTGGGCCTTAATCTATAGATTTCACATGAGTGGTCAGGGGCGCAGCCATAGGTGGGCCTGGGACGGCATAGGTCCACCCACTTGGGAGTCAGGCTTAGCCAATTAGAATGAGTTTTTCCCTACAAAAGGGCTTTATTATAGAGAGAAATACTCCTCAGTTTCATCAGCTGTCCAGATGGCTGGTCTCAGACAATACCACAGGTGATGAAGCGGATATGGAGGTTCTGGGCTGGCGTGGTTACACGTGGTCTGCAGTTGTGAGGCCGGCTGGCAACAGCTCCGGTGGACATTCCTGCAGTCTGCATGTCAATTGCATGAGACATGTGTGGCATTGTGTTGTGTGACAAAACTGAACATTTTTTGAGTGGCCTTTTATTGTCCCCAACACAAGGTTGACCTGTATAACGATCATGCTGTTTAACTTGATTTAATTTGATTTGGCACTGTATCGTCCTAGTTATACGGCCTGTCATAAACCCTCAAAAGTGTTATTATATAATACAATGTCAGTAGGGCTACTTGTTGCATTTACAACTTGTCTACTGATTTCAGCCAGTACTGTACTGTACTGTATGACTGTGGATTGACTGCATTGCTTGAATGGAATGTTAGTATATTCGCTGATAATTTGAGAAACATTTATGGAATCCTTCCTCTAAAACTGGCTCGCTAGCTAGCAAACAAGAATGACTGTCTCCGGTCTGGAAAGGATAGTTCGCTCCTAGCTTCTACTCCCCTCTACAGTGACAGAAAGGAATGGCTTGTATATTCCACCAATTATACCTTCCTTCCTGGGGTTTCCGCTGGCTGGTGGAGATGGGTTATAGAGTTAAACAACGCGCCGCGTTTATTGAAGATAGATTTGGATACGTCCTGTCCTATTTTGACAGGAACAAAACGCAGGGAATAGAATAGAACGAAAATGTATTTTCTTATTGACATAAATTGTAAATAACTAAAAAGATTGCCCAAGTATGTCAGTCTTATTCCTGATATTGAAGTGATGGTTTCAAGTTTATAGCATTTAAGTTCATAGGCACATTAGTCCAATCCAAGGATATGAATCCAGACAATCTTTGGCTGCCGCCGTTTCCACACACTATTACCAGTAAAAACGTATTGATTGATGCCGGTGCAGTTGTCAAAGTGAATGTTAGTCCGTTCCTCCAGACAGAGCTGGTGTAACTGAGTCAGGTTAGTAGGCCTCCTTGCTCGCACACGCTTTTTCAGTTCTGCCCACACATTTTCTATAGTATTGAGGTCAGGGCTTTGTGATGGCCACTCCAATACCTTGACTTTGTTGTCCTTAAGCCATTTTACCACAACTTTGGAAGTATGCTTGGGGTCATTGTCCATTTGGAAGACCCATTTGCGACCTTGCTTTAACTTCTTGACTGATGTCTTGAGATGTTGCTTCAATATATCGACATAATTTTCCTGCCTCATTAAGCCATCTATTTTGTGAAGTGCACCAGTCCCTCCTTCAGCAAAGCACCCCCACAACATGATGCTGCCACTCCCATGCTTCCCGGATGGGATGGTGTTCTTCGGCTTGCAAGCCTCCCCCTTTTCCTCCAAACATAACGATGGTCATTATGACCAAACAGTTCTATTGTTGTTTCATCAGACCAGAGGATATATCTACAAAAAGTACGATCTTTGTCCCCATGTGCAATTGCAAACCGTAGTCTGGCTTTTTTATGGCGGTTTTGGAGCAGTGGATTCTTCCTTGCTCAGCGGCCTTTCAGGTCATGTCAATATATAGGACTTGCTTTACTGTGGATATAGATACTTTTGTACCTGTTTCCTCCAGCATCTTCACAAGGTCCTTTGCTGTTGTTCTGGGATTGATTTGCACTTTTCGCACCAAAGCACGTTCGTCTCTAGGAGACAGAACTCGTCTCCTTCCTGAGCAGTATGACGGCTGCGTGGTCCCATGATGTTTATACTTGCGTATTATTGGTTGTACAGATGAACGTGGTACCTTCAGGTGTTTGGAAATTGCTCCCAAGGATGAACCAGACTTTTGGAGGTCTACAATTTATTTTCTGGGGTCTTGGCTGATTTCTTTAGATTTTCCCATGATGTCAAGCAAAGAGGCACTGAGTTTGAAGGTAGGCCTTGAAATATATCCACAGGTACACCTCCAATTGACTCAAATTATGTCAATTAGCCTATCAGAAGCTTCTAAAGCCATTACATACTTTTAGGGAATTTTCCAAGCTGTTTAAAGGTACAGTTGACTTAGCGTATGTAAACTTCTGACCCACTTGAATTGTGATACAGTGAATTAGAAGTGAAATAATCTGTCTGTAAACAATTGTTGGAAAAATGACTTGTGTCATGCACAAAGTAGATGTCCTAACTGACTTTCCAAAACTATAGTTTGTTTACAAGAAATGTGTGGAGTGGTTGAAAAACAAGTTTTAATGACCTCAAGCTAAGTGTATGTAAACTTCTGACTTCAACTGTATGTCACAAACTGACGGCAGGGCAGCACAAAGAATTGTCTCCATTGCAGATGTGTTCATACTATTATACTGGTGTCATAAAGATAATAACTACATCAAAGAGAGAAAGTCATGAATCGTAACAGTTGCCCGGTGGTGGTTTTCATCTTTTACCCTAGTTACTTGAATTGAAACAACTCCCATTGGCACAGCCAATTAACATCTGGAGTCCACCAATCACATGTCTTTTAAGTGGACTGCAGAGATCCACATTTTAAAGTGGGAAACAGAGGAACTGTGATCTGAGCAAACATCTCATCAGCAGTCTTTGTCTCTCACTCCCCTCTCGCTTTCTGTCACTCAGTCTCTTTCTTTTTGTGTTTTTAACAGGAACTGGGTTCGTGTGACACCAGAGGAAATTCCACAACAGGGAACGCTGGGAATTCGTGCTGACTTCAAGGTAGTACATGTCACTCTCTCTCTCTCTCTCTCTCTCTCTCTCTCTCTCTCTCTCTCTCTCTCTCTCTCTCTCTCTCTCTCTCTCTCTCTCTCTCTCTCTCTCTCTCTCTCTCTCTCTAATAGCCTGGTTAAACCAGACTGAACATGGAGTCCACCATTGTTTCACTCGTTCAGTCTGGTGTAACCAGGCTATTAGAGAGAGAGTGCCATGTGAAGACACAACATGTGTGCATATTTTGGTAAACTCATCATCATGCAAGTATAAAAAAACTCCAAAACTAAGACTTGAACCATGCAATAAAATTAGATGAAGGCAAATTGTTGCCTTTTGTGTTCCCCTCAAATTGCCCCTTAATGCAGGCTACGCCAGCCATTGAGTCACACCAGTAAATTACATTTGGCGAGGATGGCTGGCATTGTGAAACATATCCTTCAACAATTCTCCAGTCTCAGATTGAAAGGTGGCATTTATTTGACGATTATACCCCAAAATGTTTTATCCATATTTTCCTAGTAGATTAGATTTTATTTGGGTATTTATAGCACGTGGCATACTCCAAGCACATTTACATTTATTCTGGGGCAATGATGTATATGATTTTGCAAGATCTGCTGTTCTTTGAAAAAATATATTTATTCCATGGCTGAACTGACATTGTATACCAAGCAGTATATCACATTTTTCAAAGCAGTGGATCTCATCTTCCTTTGTTTACTGAACGGCCAATCACAAGTGCATTCTCATGTGCAACTGATCATTAGGGGTCTAGGTATTTATGAGTCTTCCCAGGTAGCCTACTCTGTGGATAGGTTATCCCAGGTTGAGAACACTGTTCTAGAGTATGTTCAATTAAATCCTTCTGAAAGAACAGAATCCCATTGAATACACTTTCAGAAGGTGAGCCCCTGATTAAGACATTTATTTGCCATTACTGTAGATCAACTACAGGGGACTATAAAGTGTGACAACCATTAGTAGCATATACCTTGAAGGTATTACCTTCAGTTAGATATAGCCAAACAGCCTCCCAAGTGGCACAGACGCCTAAGGCACTTCATTGCAGTGCTAGCTGTGCCACTAGAGATTCTGGGTTCGAGTCCAGGATCTGTCGCAACCGGCCGCGACCGGGAGACCCATTTTGCGGCGCACAATTGGCCCAGCGTCATCTGGATTAGGGGAGGGCTTGGCTGGCAGGGATGTCCTTGTCCCATCGTGCACTAGCGACTCCTGTGGCGAGCCGGGCGCAGTGCACGCTGACACAGTCGCCCGGTGTATGGTGTTTCCTCCGACACATTGGTGCGGCTGGCTCCCGGGTTTAGTGGGCATTGTGTCAAGAAGCAGTGCGGCTTGGTTGGGTTGTGTTTCGGAGGATGCATGGCCCTTGACCTTCGCATCTCCCGGAGTCTGTACGGGAGTTGCAGCGACGAGACAAGATTGTAACTACCAATTGGATGAAAAGGAGTTTAAAAGAGAAGACATTTCAGATATATCCAAACCAACTTCATGTGAATTTTAGCTGGATTTGCCTATATCTTAAATCAATTAGATTTCCCAGTTTGAGCAACATGGTCTGATATCACTGTAACATTCACATCTTTTTGTGGTAATGTAGTGTTATTTGGAAGCCAGTAACTTGCTGTAGGTCACCAGATATACAGCTCTCTTTATTAACTTGGAGAACAGCATCCCATGAGTTGTCAACACAGTGTTGTAAGAGGAGATCGACAGGGGAGTCATGATCGAAACACTGCCCAAACCATAAAAGTTGTCCAAAACATGCCATTAAAATGCTCCACCATGGTAGTTACAATGCATTTTGTTAGAAGTTCCCCATGCTAAAATAGTGACTTTTGAATTTCAGTGCATGATGTCATTGGGAGTTCATTGTTGTTCACAGGATAAACTAGCCTGGTCCCAGATCTGTTTATGCTGTCTTGCCAACTCCTATGGCCATTGTCATTACGCCACAATGACCAAAAGAGTTGGCAAGACAGCACTAACAGATTTGGGATCAGGTTAGGGATGGACATATTGTTGGAATCTTGTTTTTATTCAAGTGAGATGTTTTACTGTTCTTCCCATGGAAGGATTAAATATGACCTTAGAGAGGGAGATTTGTTGATATACAACCAAATATTTGACTGGATTTTAAAATAACGTTGTGGGTGGATTATATTTCATAACAACAGAGTTGTTAACAGATGCGTCAATAAATCAAATCAAATCAAATGTTATGGGTCACATACACATGGTTAGCAGATGTTATTGGGAGTGTAGCGAAATGCTTGTGCTTCTAGTTCCGACAGCAATATCTAATATGTAATCTAACAATTCCACAACAACTACCTAATACACACAAATCTAAGTAAAGGAATGGAATAAGAATATATACATATATATATATGGATGAGCAATGACAGAGCGGCATAGGCAAGATGCAATAGATGGTATAAAATACAGTATATACATATGAGATGAGGATTGCAAGATATGTGTTATTAAAGTGGTATTATTAAAGTGACTAGTGATCCATTTATTAAAGCGGCCAATGATTTCAAGTCTGTATGTAGGCAGCAGCCTCTCTGTGTTAGTGTTTAACAGTCTGATGGCCTTGAGATGGAAGCTGTTTTTCAGTCTCTTGGCCCCAGCTTTGTTGCACCTGTACTGACCTCGCCTTCTGGATGGTAGCTGGGTGAACAGACAGTGGCTCGGGTGGTTGATGTCTTTGATTATCTTTTTGGCCTTCTTGTGCACATCAGGTGCTGTAGTTGTCCTGGAGGGCAGGTAGTTTGCCCCCGGTGATGCTTTGTGCAGACCACACCACCCTCTGGAGAGCCCTGCAGTTGTGGGCGGTGCAGTTGCCGTACCAGGCGGTGATGCAGCCCGACAGGATGCTCTCAATTGTGCATCTGTACATTTTTGTGAGGGTTTTAGGTGACAAGCCACATTTCCTCAGCCTCCTGAGGTTGAAGAGGCGCTGTTGCTCCTTCTTCACCACACTGTCTGTGTGGGTGGACCATTTCAGTTTGTCTGTGATGTGTATGCCGAGAAACTAAAAACTTTCCACCCTCTCCACTGCTGTCCTGTCCATGTGGATAGGGGGGTGCTATCTCTGCTGTTTCCTGAAGTCCACGATCATCTCCTATGTTTTGTTGACATTGAAAAAGAGGTTGTATTGCTGCCAACCACACTCAGAGTGACCTCAACTCCTCCCTGTAGGCTGTCTCGTCGTTGTTGGTGATCAAGCCTACTACTGTCGTGTCATCTGCAAACTTGATGATTGAGTTGGAGGCGTGCATGGCCACACATTCATGGGTGAACAGGGAGTACAGCAGGGGGCTGAGCTCGCACCCTTGTGGGGCCCCAGTGTTGAGGATCAGCGAAGTGGAGATGTTGTTTCCTACCGTCACCACCTGGGGGCAGGCCGTCAGGAAGTCCAGGACCCAATTAAACAGGGCGGGGTTGAGACTCAGGGCCTCTAGCTTAATGATGAGCTTGGAGGGTACTATGATGTTGAATGCTGAGCTATAGTCAATGAACAGCATTCTTCCATAGGTAATCCTCTTGTCCAGATGGGATAGGACAATGTGCAGTGTTATGGTGATTGCATCATCTGTGTACCTATTTGGGCGGTAAGCAAATTGAAGTGGGTCTAGGGTGACAGGTAAGGTGGAGGAAATATGATCCTTGACTAGCCTCTCAAAGCACTTTATGATGACAGAAGTGAATGCTATGGGGTGATAGTCAATTAGTTCAATGACCTTTGCCTTCTTGGGTACAGGAACAATGGTGGGCATCTTGAAGCACGTGTGGACAGAAGACTCGTCTGATGACGCAGCTAGGGATGCCGTCGGGGCCGGCAGCCTTGCAAGGGTTAACATGTTTAAATGTCTTACTCACGTTGTCCTCAGAGAAGGCGAGCCCACAGTCCTTGATAGTGGGCCACGTCGGTGGCACTGTATTATCTTCAAAGCGGGCAAAGAAGGTGTTTAGTTTGTCTGGAAGCAAGACATCGGTGTCCGTGACGTGGCTGGTTTTCTTTTTGTAGTCTGTGATAGTCTGTAGACCGTGCCACATACGTCACATTATACATGTGTAAGACATATCCACACTGAATGAGGTTGACGCAACATTCTGTGGTTGTAGTACTACTCCAAATATGGACATAATTTAGTAAATCATTTTGGGTGCGAAGCAGCATCGAGATGAATGTAGTCTTCAGCTGTCTGAAGTACCCAGGTTTGATACCCTTTAGTGATGGATAACATTAGCCCAGTATTAGCAGTGCCAAGCCATGATGTAGAATTATGTTACATGTGAGGAGCGGGGTTATAATCACAGCCGTATATATTCCCCCCCAAGCAGACACATCGATGGCTCTGAACAAACTTTATTTGACTCTTTGCAAACTGGAATCCATACATCCTGAAGCTGCATTCATTGTAGCTGGGGATTTTAACAAGGCTAATCTGAAAACAAGACTCCCTAAATTGTATCAGCATATCGATTGCGCAACCAGGGCTGGAAAAACCTTGGACCATTGTTACTCTAACTTCTGCGACGCATATAAGGCCCTGCCCCGCCCTCCTTTCGGAAAAGCTGACCAGGACTCCATTTTGTTGATCCCTGCCAACAGACAGAAACTAAAACAAGTAGCTCCCACGCTGAGGTCTGTCCAACGCTGGTCCGACCAAGCTGATTCCACACTCCAAGACTGCTTCCATCACATGGACTGGGATATGTTTCGTATTGCGTCAGATAACAACATTGACGAATACGCTGATTCGGTGTGCGAGTTCATTAGAACGTGCGTTGAAGATGTCGTTCCCATAGCAACGATTAAAACATTCCCAAACCAGAAACCGTGGATTGATGGCAGCATTCGCGTGAAACTGAAAGCGCGAACCACTGCTTTTAATCAGGGCAAGGTGACTGGTAACATGACCGAATACAAACAGTGCAGCTATTCCCTCCGCAAGGCTATCAAACAAGCTAAGCGTCAGTATAGAGACAAAGTAGAATCTCAATTCAACGGCTCAGACACAAGAGGCATGTGGCAGGGGCTACAGTCAATCACAGACTACAAGAAGAAAACCAGCCCAGTCACGGACCAGGATGTCTTGCTCCCAGGCAGACTAAATAACTTTTTTGCCCGCTTTGAGGACAATACAGTGTCACTGACATGGCCTGCAACGAAAACATGCGGACTCTCCTTCACTGCAGCCGAGGTGAGTAAAACATTTAAACGTGTTAACCCTCGCAAGGCTGCAGGCCCAGACGGCATCCCCAGTCGCGCCCTCAGAGCATGCGCAGACCAGCTGGCCGGTGTGTTTACGGACATATTCAATCAATCCCTATACCAGTCAGCTGTTCCCACATGCTTCAAGAGAGCTACCATTGTTCCTGTTCCCAAGAAAGCTAAGGTAACTGAGCTAAACGACTACCGCCCCGTAGCACTCACTTCCGTCATCATGAAGTGCTTTGAGAGACTAGTCAAGGACCATATCACCTCCACCCTACCTGACAGCCTAGACCCACTCCAATTTGCTTACCGCCCAAATAGGTCCACAGACGATGCAATCTCAACCACACTGCACACTGCCCTAACCCATCTGGACAAGAGGAATACCTATGTGAGAATGCTGTTCATCGACTACAGCTCGACATTCAACACCATAGTACCCTCCAAGCTCGTCATCAAGCTCGAGACCCTGGGTCTCGACCCCGCCCTGTGCAACTGGGTACTGGACTTCCTGACGGGCAGCCCCCAGGTGGTGAGGGTAGGCAACAACATTTCCACCCCGCTGATCCTCAACACTGGGGCCCAACAAGGGTGCGTTTTGAGCTCTCTCCTGTACTCCCTGTTCACCCACGACTGCGTGGCCATGCACGCCTCCAACTCAATCATCAAGTTTGCGGACGACACAACAGTGGTAGGCTTGATTACCAACAACGACGAGATGGCCAACAGGGAGGAGGTGAGGGCCCTCGGAGTGTGGTGTCAGGAAAATAACCCCACACTCAATGTCAACAAAACTAAGGAGATGATTGTGGACTTCAGGAAACAGCAGAGGGAACACCCCCTATCCACATCGATGGAACAGTAGTGGAGAGGGTAGTAAGTTTTAAGTTCCTCGGCATACATATCACAGACAAACTGAATTGGTCCACACACAGACAGCATCGCGGTGGCCCGTTCCTGTAGGTTCATGCTCTACAACATCCGCAGAGTACGACCCTGCCTCACACAGGAAGCGGCGCAGGTCCTAATCCAGGCACTTGTCATCTCCCGTCTGGATTACTGCAACTCGCTGTTGGCTGGGCTCCCTGCCTGTGCCATTAAACCCCTACAACTCATCCAGAACGCCGCAGCCCGTCTGGTGTTCAACCTTCCCAAGTTCTCTCACGTCACCCCGCTCCTCCGCTCTCTCCACTGGCTTCCAGTTGAAGCTCGCATCCGCTACAAGACCATGGTGCTTGCCTACGGAGCTGTGAGGGGAACGGCACCTCAGTACCTCCAGGCTCTGATCAGGCCCTACACCCAAACAAGGGCACTGCGTTCATCCACCTCTGGCCTGCTCGCCTCCCTACCACTGAGGAAGTACAGTTCCCGCTCAGCCCAGTCAAAACTGTTCACTGCTCTGGCCCCCCAATGGTGGAACAAACTCCCTCACGACGCCAGGACAGCGGAGTCAATCACCACCTTCCGGAGACACCTGAAACCCCACCTCTTTAAGGAATACCTAGGATAGGATAAGTAATCCTTCTCACCCCCCCCCCTTTAAGATTTAGATGCACTATTGTAAAGTGACTGTTCCACTGGATGTCATAAGGTGAATGCACCAATTTGTAAGTCGCTCTGGATAAGGGCGTCTGCTAAATGACTTAAATGTAATGTAATGTATGTAATGTATACTGTAATGAATATGCTAGATGGTCTGTATAATCAAATAACATTCAGTTTAGACACTCGTACATACCCCACAAGACTTGCCACCAGGGGCCTCTTCACAGTCCCCGAGACCCAAAAAATTCACGGCAACGCACAGTATTACACAGAGCCATGATCACATGGAACTGCCTTCCATCTCTAATTACTCAAGCAAACAGAAAAATTACTTTAAAAAAAGATTAAACAACATTTTATGGAATGGCAGGGACTGTGAGGGGACACACACACAGGGACTGTGAGGGGACACACACACAGGGACTGTGAGGGGACACACACAGGGACTGTGAGGGGACACACACAGGGACTGTGAGGGGACACACACACAGGGACAGTGAGGGGACACACACACAGGGACAGTGAGGGGACACACACACAGGGACTGTGAGGGGACACACACACAGGGACTGTGAGGGGACACAGACACAGGGACTGTGAAGGGACACACACACAGGGACTGTGAGGGGACACACACACAGGGACTGTGAGGGGACATACACACAGGGACTGTGAGGGGACACACACACAGGGACTGTGAGGGGACACACACACAAACACACAAGCACACACATGTTTTTAGTTGTATTGTTTGTACTATTTTTATTATTATACTGTATATTGCTTGTATATCATTGTATTTTAAACTTGTGTGACTATCCTTGTCTATTAGTGTATCAGTATTTTGTTAATTGTCATGTTTTGTGTTTTTTGGAGCTGTGCCATTAATAAGGCAATGATCTGAGACTAAATTAACGTTAACGGCTGGTGTTACATAATAGCAATCAGTGTCCCTTCCACTATCAATTCTCTCCCCTTTTCCCTGCTGTTGTATTTTCATTATTGAAATGCAATCATCTGATAATGACTTCCAGTCTCGCAGACTCACAGTGGGCTTCTCAGTAGAGGAACTGAGTTGAGGAGCAACAGAAATTACTCAGCTATTCAACACCAATATAGACCCTGGAGATCTTTTTTAAAAGTATTATTATTATTTTTTAAATTGTACCCCTTTTTCTCCCCAATTTTGTGGTATCCAATAGTTTTTTAGTAGCTACTATCTTGTCTCATCGCTACAACTCCAGTACGGGCTCGGGAGAGACGAAGGTTGAAAGTCATGCGTCCTCCGATACACAACCCAACCAAGCCGCACTGCTTCTTAACACAGCGCACATCCAACCCGGAAGCCAGCCGCACCAATGTGTCGGAGGAAACACTGTGTACCTGGCAACCTTGGTTAGCGCGCACTGCACCCGGCCCGCCACAGGAGTCGCTGGTGCGCGATGAGACAAGGTCATCCCTACCGACCAAGCCCTCCCTAACCCAGACGACGCTAGTGCAGTTGTGCATCGCCCCACGGACCTCCCGGTCGCGGCCAGTTACGACAGAGCCTGGGTGCGATCCCAGAGTCTCTGATGGCACAGCTGGTGCTGCAGTACAGCGCCCTTAACCACTGCGCCACCCGGGAGGCCCAACCCTGGAGAGCTTGAGAATCTTTAATTGTTTCATGAATTATACTTCGCTTATTTTTGAGTCATTATTTCAATTGTTTTAATTAACCCACTCATATTCCTTTAAAGAGTGTCAATGCATGAAAATACATTAAATAAAGAAAGTGTCTTTATGACTGAGTCTAATATGGTAAGAAATGACCATTAGATGAAATCACAAAATAACAATTCCCACAGGAATCACATACACATTCTAAAAATGTATACACTCACTGTACAGTAAGTCACTTTGGATAAAAGCATTTTCTAAATAGCACATATTAACAGGAGAAAAAAAGGAGGGAAACCACAGAAGCAACCACAATATGGCAGGGAAGCTACTCCCTTTATTTTATTGTGGTGTGACTCATTCTAAATGTCATGCCATTGTGATGACGAGATGTGAAAGAGATGGGAAAGGGAGCGTTTTGACATAATAAGAGAGACAGGGATTAGTGAGGAAAATCCACAGTGAAAAAGACTGCGATCTGCAGAGAGGAGATTAACAAAGGATTAGACTGAATGTGTGTTAGAGAGAGAAAGAGTGTGACAGTGAAGAGACAGAGTGAAAAATACAGAGTGAAAGAGAGAATGTGACAGATAGAAGACAAAAGAGAAAGAGAGAGATTAACAGATTGAGCAAAAGAGGGTAAAGAGAGAAAGAAACAGAAAGAGAGAAAGAGAAGAAAAGAAACAGAAGGAGAGTGTGAAAGAGAAACAGTGGTGCCTATTCAAAGCTGTCCAGAGTAGCTAAGAATACGACAAGGAGGGGGAGGAGCTTTGGCCTTGGGTCCCTGGGCACAGAAGGTGCTGCATTGCTGCTGGTGCAACACTGATTTAAAGCATTACTGCTACTCTACAAATAGTTTTAAACTCTATGTATGATTTTTGGCTATGTTGCCATTACAGATTATTTGGGGGGGGGTAAAAGACCAAATCTACAATGGCACTATAGCCAGAAATTAGACATGCACCAGCTGTGTGTGAAATTTGGTGGCTCTATATCACAAAGTCCCTGCAGTAGAGCAGCAGTAGAGATTTAAATCAGTGTTGCAGCTGCAGTAGTTTAAGCCTGTGGTAAGTTTAACCTTGGATTAAGTATAGCTGGTAGAGTTTAGAACGATGTGTACAATATGGCCACCAACCAGCTGCATGAGGACATATTGGACTAGATTCACATGGCCAAATGTCCATAAATAATTGATACAAATATTTTTATGATGAGACCTTTCAGCTTTTACACAAAGTAAGTAAGTCCAGGAGTGAAAGTAAGCCAGTCCGGTACGGCTTCACGGCAAAATAAATAGTGGGGTATGCCGTACCAGTAAAATGTGAACCTATGACAATTAACACAAAACGCTGAAAAAAGATAGGCTATTACGCCACTATATAACATTAGTGCATGTCATTGCAATACACGTAGATGTTTTGTGGCCAAATGTCCATAAATAATTGGTTCAAATCATTTTATGTGAATATGTACGCTCACTGGGGATACGCACAGTATTTGTTTGACAATCAGATAAAAACATCGTGACTGGTTGTATTTATGACACGTTAAAAAAGCAGAGAGACCCAGGCAGGCATATCGAAATATTTAAAAATACAATCACGGAAAAAAAACGTTTGAAAAGCAAATAGCTTGTTGTAAAGAGACGACAATGAAAAGACTCCAATCTGTCTTTCAGTTATCACAGTTCTCAACGGCAGCGGAGGACATTAGCTATATCCCCAGTGAGTGTCCATATTCACTGTCTTTAAGATTGGGTTGGTGACACTTTTGTTAGATTTTTTGGACAATTATTTCCTTCTTCAGGTTAAATGAACGTCATATTTGTGTCTCCCCTTTTTGTAAGCCGATTATATGGATCAGACAATGTTGTTTTTTATTGATCTGTTTGTCAGTGTCAGCAGAGTAGGCTACCCTGTCATTTTCATAGTGTTAAAAAAGATTCTGTTACTATCTCCATTCATATAAAATGTAGTAGAATTGCATGAAATGTGTTAATAAAAGGCCAACAAGAAATGTATCTGTATCTGTATCTGGCCTATAGCCTATAACTACTCCAATACGTGCTGCATTGAAATGTCTTTTTTGCAAACAGTGATGGAGATATACACTACTCAAAATAATAAAGGGAACACTTAAACAACAAAATGTAACTCCAAGTCAATCACACTTCTGTGAAATCAAACTGTCCACTTAGGAAGCAACACTGATTGACAATATATTTCACATGTTGTTGTGCAAATGGAATAGACAACAGGTGGAAATTATAGGCAACTAGCAAGACACCCCCAATAAAGGAGTGGTTCTGCAGGTGGTGACCACAGACCACTTCTCAGTTCCTATGCTTCCTGGCTGATGTTTCTTCCTGGAGTGTGTCAGCAGTTCCTGCAAGAGGAAGGCATTGATGCTATGGACTGGCCCGAATATTTCATTCATTCAGATCTAGGATGTGTTATTTTAGTGTTCCCTTTATTTTTTTGAGCAGTGTATTATTAGCCTAAATTATGACTATCCAATCCAATCATCATATTAGAAATAGTAGGCTATCTTGCATACACTGAATGTACAAAACATTATGAACACCTGCTCTTTCCATAACATAGACGGACCAGATAAATCCAGGTGAAATCTATGATCCCTTATTGATGTCACTTTCTAAAACCACTTAATCCGTGTAGATGCAGGGGAGGAGACAGTTTAAAGAAGGATTTTTGAGACATGGATTGTGTATGTGTGCCATTCAGAAGGTGAATGGGCAAGACAAAATATTTACAGTGCATTCGGAAAGTATTCAGACCCCTTGACTTTTTCCACATTTTGTTAAGTTACAGCATTGCTCTAAAATTGATAAAATATTTTTTTCCTTCATCAATCTACACACAATACCTGATAATGAAAAAGCATAAATAGGTTTTCAAAAATGTTTTCACATTTCTTTAAAAATGTTTTTTAAAAGAACTACCTTATTTACATAATAAACATTGAACCCTTTGCTATGAGACTCAGCTCATGTGCATTCTGTTTTCATTGGTCATCCTTGAGATGTTTCCACAACTTTATTCAATTCCACCTGTGGTAAATTCAATTGATTGGACATGATTTGGAAAGGCACACACCTGTCTCTATAAGGTCCCACAGTTGAAAGAGTATGTCCAAGCAAAAACCAAGCCATGAGGTCGAAGGAATTGTCCGTAGAGCTCCGAGACAGGATTGTGTCGAAGCACAGTTCTGGGGAAGGGTTCCAAAACATTTCTGCAGCATTGGAAGTGCCAAAGAACACAGTGGCCTCCATCATTCTTAAATGGAAGATGTTTGGAACCACCAAGACTCTTCCTAGAGCTGGCCACCCAGCCAAACTGAGCAATCGGGGGAGAAGGGCCTAGGTCAAGGAGGTGACGAAGAACCCGATGGTCACTCTGACAGAGCTCCAGAGTTTCTCTGTGGAGATGGGAGAACCTTCCAGAAGGACAACCATTTCTACAGCACTCCACCAATCAGACCTTTATGGTAAAGAGGCCAGACAGAAGCCACTCCTCAGTAAAAGGCACATGACAACCCACTTGGAGTTTGCCAAAATGTACCTAAAGGTCTCTCAGACCATGAGGGACAAGATTATCTGGTTTGATGAAAGCATGATTGAACTCTTTGGCCTGAATGCCAAGTGTCACGCCTGGAGGAAACCTGGCACCATCCCTACGGTGACGCATGGTGGTGGCAGCATCATGCTGTGGGGATGTTTTTCAGTGGCAGGGACTGGGAGACGAGTCAAGATGGAGGGAAAGATGAATGGCACAAAGTAAAGAGAGATTGTTGATGAAAAGTTGCTCCAGAGTGCTCAGGACCTCAGACTGGGGCGAAGGTTTACCTTCCAACAGGACAACAACCCTAAACACACAGCCAAGACATCACAGGACTGGCTTGGGGACAAGCCTCTGAATATCCTTGAGTAGCCCAGTCAGAGCTCGGATTTGAACCCGATCGAACATCTCTGGAGAGACATCTCTGGAGAGACATGAAAATAGCTGTGCAGCAATGCTCCCCATCCAACCTGACAGAGCTTGAGAGGATCTGAGTAAAGGGTCTGAATATTGTAAATGTGTTACTTCAGTTTTTTATATTTAATACATTTGTAAAAATGTATAAAACCAGTTTTTTCTTTGTCATTATGGGGTATTGTGTCTAGATTGATGAGGAAAAAAACAATTTAATCCATTTTAGAATAAGGGTGTAACGTAACAACATGTGGAGAAGGTCTGAATACTTTCCAAATGCTCTGTATATGGTACATTTAGACCCTTTTATTGTGTTTTCCAGACCCCTTCACACATCTTTAATTCATCACTGGGCTGTATGTACCAGTTATTTATGGAGATATGGCCATGTGAATCGTGTCCAATACCGCCCCATGCAGCTAGTTGGCGGCCGTACAAAAGCGGCATACTATTCAGATGAACTTGATCAACCAAGTTGATTCCACCTGTTGACCCTCTCTCATTTCCATACACTTGTCACTAATTATCAGGACTGCCCTTGTAACAGTACTCTTCTTGCGTTGTGTACAATCAGTCATCGACACGAGCTCCAACGTGTGGCACCAGTCATGGAGATTTATTCTGATAGGAACAGCACAAAATTGCACGTCATGCAATGCACAGTTCACCATCCAACTCTGCACACACGCACTGTACAAAATATACGAACCCCCCCCCCCCCACCAGACACAGTAAGTTGCTAGCTAGTATTAGCGGGAATTCTCTACAACAAAGTGCACAACAAATATTCACCAAAAAACGTTGCATCTTATGTCTGATGTTCGAATAACATTTACAAACAAATGTATATAAATGGTACATTTAAATCATCACTTGGGAGTATAAAAATCACCTTTGACGTACAGTGCTTTGCAACCAACAACTTACTGCTGGTTTGGTGCTTGTTCACTGGGATGATTCTAACTGAAACATCCTCCCTCGTATGCAAGTGTCGCAAACCAGCCAATAAGATGCCCTGTTGAGTAGGTGAAGTCAAGACCAAACTAAAACCAAAAACCCATTGGCTTAACAATAAAGTGGCAATGGGAATCACCAATATACTGTGCCTTGCGAAAGTATTCGGCCCCCTTGAACTTTGCGACATAAAGATATAAAACTGTATTTTTTTGTGAAGAATCAACAACAAGTGGGACACAATAATGAAGTGGAACGACATTTATTGGACATTTCAAACTTTTTTAACAAATCAAAAACTGAAAAATTGGGCGTGCAAAATTATTCAGCCCCCTTCAGTTAATACTTTGTAGCGCCACCTTTTGCTGCGATTACAGCTGTAAGTCGCTTGGGGTATGTCTCTATCAGTTTTGCACATCGAGAGACTGACATTTTTTCCCCATTCCTCCTTGCAAAACAGTTCGAGCTCAGTGAGGTTGGATGGAGAGCATTTGTGAACAGCAGTTTTCAGTTCTTTCCACAGATTCTCGATTGGATTCAGGTCTGGACTTTGACTTGGCCATTCTAACACCTGGATATGTTTATTTAGGAACCATTCCAATGTAGATTTTGCTTTATGTTTTGGATCATTGTCTTGTTGGAAGACAAATCTCCGTCCCAGTCTCAGGTCTTTTGCAGACTCCATCAGGTTTTCTTCCAGAATGGTCCTGTATTTGGCTCCATCCATCTTTCCATCAATTTTAACCATCTTCTCTGTCCCTGCTGAAGAAAAGCAGGCCCAAACCATGATGCTGCCACCACCATGTTTGACAGTGGGGATGGTGTGTTCAGGGTGATGAGCTGTGTTGCTTTTACGCCAAACATAACATTTTGCATTGTTGCCAAAAAGTTCAATTTTGGTTTCATCTGACCAGAGCACCTTCTTCCACATGTTTGGTGTGTCTCCCAGGTGGCTTGTGGCAAACTTTAAACGACACTTTTTATGGATATCTTTAAGAAATGGCTTTCTTCTTGCCACTCTTCCATAAAGGCCAGATTTGTGCAATATACGACTGATTGTTGTCCTATGGACAGAGTCTCCCACCTCAGCTGTAGATCTCTGCAGTTCATCCAGAGGGATCATGGGCCTCTTGGCTGCATCTCTGATCAGTCTTCTCCTTGTATGAGCTGAAAGTTTAGGGCGGCCAGGTCTTGGTAGATTTGCAGTGGTCTGATACTCCTTCCATTTCAATATTATCGCGTGCACAGTGCTCCTTGGGATGTTTAAAGCTTGGGAAATATTTCTGTATCCAAATCCGGCTTTAAACTTCTTCACAACAGTATCTCGGACCTGCCTGGTGTGTTCCTTGTTCTTCATGATGCTCTCTGCGCTTTTAACGGACCTCTGAGAATATCACAGTGCAGGTGCATTTATCCGGAGACTTGATTACACACAGGTGGATTGTATTTATCATCATTAGTCATTTAGGTCAACATTGGATCATTCAGAGATCCTCACTGAACTTCTGGAGAGAGTTTGCTGCACTGAAAGTAAAGGGGCTGAATAATTTTGCACGCCCAATTTTTCAGTTTTTGATTTGTTAAAAAAGTTTGGAATATCCAATAAATTCCACTTCATGATTGTGTCCCACTTGTTGTTGATTCTTCACAAAAAAATACAATTTTATATCTTTATGTTTGAAGCCTGAAATGTGGCAAAAGGTCGCAAAGTTCAAGGGGGCCGAATACTTTCGCAAGACACTGTAACCCTGTTACACCCTGATAGGCCATTCACAACTTTGTATTTAAATCCTGTCAAGCCATTCCTCAGTTTCTTTCCAGTTGTTTGCATCCAAGTTAATAATAAGTTTCTTTCCTATTTCAATGTATATTTTAGTTAAGTCATAACATTAAGATGTCATGTAAATTCTTTATTTCCTTATTTGAGATATATTGAGTGAATAGCTTCATCCTTATCACTTATTATTTACATTTTTGTTATGCAACCTGCTTATGTCTCACCTTTGTTGCAGAACCACACGTAAATCCAACTTTACCATGTCGAACCACAAGTCCACAAGTCCTCAGTAAATATGTTTACTTTGGCACTCTCTGTCATCTGCTTGGTCTCTGACCAGAGCAGAGCACCCCTGGTGACATCTATGCAAACAGTTACCTATCTTGGGTTTCTTAGCCTATTTGTCAGTGGCCATATTGGAAACGACCGCCACAGGGGCTAATGGACAAAATCTGTGATGGCACTTTAGCCAAAAATAAGATCGTAAGAGTACTTTATGGTCAGAATGAGTGTCTATATTACCTGTGGAGTTTACTTAGGGGGTAGATAACATTGCAAAGTCATTTTTATGTTTGGAATTATTTTACCCTATCTTCTTCCAGAATAAAAAACATGAGCTGGCGCACACCCAGAAAAATTCATTTGTTTGGAGGTGCTGACTAACGGCGATTAGTGCAACCAATGACAATAGTGAGGGGTGTGTCATAATGATTAAGTTAATTAGAATTCATTAGTGAAAATGTTAAAAAACAATAGTGTATGGCATATTAAACATATTAGGCTATTGTTATCATATAGAAACACAATTAAATATTGTACATAATATTAGCATTTACATACATTATTGTTTAATTTAATTTCAAATATTTAATTGTTTCATATTTAATTTAATATTTGTTACATGTATTCTTTTGGTTCAACCTTAATGCATAATAAGCATCATCAACAGGAAATCAGGAGGGCAGCCATTTTATTAAAATGGCCACCCTGGTTGACTGACAGGCATCCCAGACCGCCTTCTTTAGGTATTTAGTATTAGTGTACCACGTTTGATACTTGTATAATAAAATGGAACAATTATTTCACCTATCCACAGGACTATTAAATACGAACTAACTTAAGATGCTATTTATTTGTGTTGTGTTTACAATGACATTTAGTAAGATAAATTATTTTGTCAGAAGTTCCAAGTATGTGAGATGTTTATTGTTGATAATTTAAATGTTTTTAGGTGCTGTGAAATACCTCCTCAGTACATTGTGAAACAGTTCTCAAGTGAAACAATCAGTGCTTGGCTGGCTGGCTTACTCCTGTCATCACACACTTTAGTGATGACAGATCAGTTTGAAGATCAAGTCAGTTTCTTTCATTCTATCTTCCTTTTGGGTATTTTTGTGCGTTCCTGTCCTTTTTGCAAAAATAATAATATATATTTAGTTATTTATTTTTGATTGATGACACATGCAAACTGAGCCCATTCACTTGGACAAACTAGAACATCAGCTAATATTTCTGTGTGGAAGGCTACTAGACAGACTGGAAGCACAACAAGGATTCAGTCCAATAAAGTGATGGCCCGTGTCTTATTTTAGAACTAGGGCTGGATTCAATCTGTAACACAGAAGTATTGCGGAATATCCTCTTTGTAGCTCCAATGAAATTTAAAGGCAGTGATTGTTATGCAGGTGAATGAGGACCCAAAAGCGACTTGGCGAAAACAGAGTTTTTAATCCAGTAAAGTTACTTTACAAACAAAAGGCATAATACTACTCGTAATGACGAGAACAGACTGGAGACTTGATCAAGAACTGCAGGTTGCCTCGGGAAGGCACTTGAACGTAGCAGACTCAGACACCTGCTCACCACGCAGCATCTGAGGGAAACACGACACGACAGGGCAATACATAGACACAGCACGGTGAACAATAGACAAGGATCCGACAGGACAGGAACGGAAAACAAGGGAAGAAATAGGGACTCTAATCAGGGGAAAAGATAAGGAACAGGTGTGGGAAGACTAAATGATGATTAGGGGAATAGGAACAGCTGGGAGCAGGAACGGAACGATAGAGAGAGGAGAGAGAGGGAGGGGGAGAGAGAGGGATAGAAAAAGGGAACGAACCTAATAAGACCAGCAGGGGGAAACGAACAGAAGGGAAAGCATAATGACAAGACAATCTAAGACAAAACATGACAGTGATCCCGCGTTCGTGTAGACTGCATTCACGGTAAACGCTGCATATGTTGGCTCAATTGGAAATTACCTTTACATTTCAATACGGACCTTCCATGATTCGGACCTTCCGTGATACGGATTGAATGCAGCCCCTAATTCAACCCATAACCATTGTCGTTCGCAATCGAGGCCAACAGGGTAGGACGCCCTAGTGTTCCATTGAAGTTAATGAAGAATCCTGACAAAACTTTCTTCAAGTTTGACCTTTACATTTAAAGATAATATAAAATCTGAGCACATATAGTTGTCATTTCACATACAGTTCAGAAATTATTCCCACCCCTGGACTTTTCCCACATGTCGTTGTGTTATAGCCTGAATTCTAAATGGATTAAATTGAGATTGTGTCACAGGCCTACACACAATACCCTATAATGTCAAAGTGGAATTGTTTTTAGACATTTTTACAAATTCATTTCAAATGAAAAGCTGAAATGTATTTAGTCAAAGTATTCAACCCCTTTGTTATGGCAAGCCTAAATAAGTTGAGAGTAAAGTAAGTCAAAGTTAAACAAGGCAAACAATAAGTTGCATGGACTCACTCCATGTTTAACATGATTTGCAAATGACCTCATTTCTGTACCCTACACATACAATTATCTGTAAGGTCCCTCAATTGAGCAGTGAATTTCAAACACAGATTCAAACACAAAGACCAGGGAGGTTTTCCAATGCCTCGCAAAAAAGGGCAACTATTGGTCAGGTGTGTGTAAAAAAAGAAAAAAGCAGACTTTCAATATTCCTTTGAAGATGGTGAAGTTATTAATTACACTTTGGATGGTCTATCAATTCACCCAGTCACTACAAAGATTTCACCTTGAGGACAATGGTGAATTTAAAACAGTTACAGAGTGTAATGGCTGTGATAAGAGAACTGAGGATGGATCAACATTGTAGTTACTCCACAATACTAACTTAATTACAGAGTGAAAAGAAGGAAGCCTGTAAGGAATAAAAAGTATTCCAAAACATGTATCCTGCTTGCAATAAGGCACTATAGTAAAACTGAAAAACATATGCCAAAGAAATTCACTTTATGTCCTTGTCACATAGTAGGCCAGAAGGCTAAACTGGAAAACCTCATCTCTGGCCAAATAAAAAGATGGCGGAGCTGCACACGTTCTTCTGTACAAGGGTGTTTATTTACATTACATTTTCAATATTTTCACTTTGTAGTTATGGGGTATTGTAGTAGATGGTACAGATAGAAATAAAAAAATATATGTATATGTAAAAAATTTTTTTTTCATATTTTCTACATTGTAGAATAATAGTGAAGACATCAAAACTATTAAATAACACATATGGAATCATGTAGTAAACATGTGTGTTTTAAACAAATCAAACTATATTTTATATTTGAGATTCTTCAAATAACCACCCTTTGCCTTGATGACAGCTTTGGACACTCTTGGCATTCTCTCAACAAGCTTCATGAGGTAGTCACATGGAATGCATTTCAATTAACAGGTGTTCCTTCTGAAAAGTTCATTTGTAGAATTTCTTTCCTTCTTAATGCGTTTAAGCCAATCAGTTGTGTTGTGACAGGGTAGGGGGATATACAGAAGATAGCCCTATTTGGTAAAGACCAAGTCCATATTATGGCAAGAACTGCTCAAATAAGCAAAGAGAAATTACAGTCCATAATTTCTTTAAGGCTTGAAGTTCAGTCACTATGGACAATTTCAAGATCTTGAAAGTGCAGTCGCAAAAAACATCAAGCGCTATGATGAAACCTGCTCCCATGAGGACCGCCACAGGAATGGAAGACCCAGAGGATATGTTCATTAGAGTTACCAGCCTCAGAAATTGCAGCCCAAATAAATGCTTCAGACACATCAACATCAACTGTTTGGAGGGGACTGTGTGAATCAGGCCTTCATGATTGAATTATTGCAAAGAAACCAAAACTAAAAGGACACCAATAAGAAGAAGAGACTTGCTTGGGCAATGGACTGCCTGCGGCTATGGAACCCTGACCTGTTCACCGGACGTGCCACCTGTCCCAGACCTGCTGTTTTCAACTCTCCAGATACAGCAGGAGCGGTAGAGATACTCTGAATGATCGGCTATGAAAAGCCAACTGACATTTACTCCTGAGGTGCTGACCTGTTGCACCCTCGACAACCACTGTGATTATTATTATTTTACCCTGCTTGTCGTCTATGAAAATTTGAACATCTTGGCCATGTTCTGTTATAATCTCCACCCGGCACAGCCAGAAGAGGACTGGCCACCCCTCATAGCCTGGTTCCTCTCTAGGTTTCTTCCTGAGTTCTGGCCATTCTAGGGAGTTTTTCCTAGCCACTGTGCTTCTACACCTGCATTGCTTGCTGTTTGGGGTTTTAGACTGGGTTTCTGTACAGCACTTTGTGACATCAGCTGATGTACGAAGGTCTTTATAAATACATTTGATTGATTGATTGGACATTTGACCGTTGGAAATTTGTACTTTGGTCTGGAGTCCAAATTTGAGATTTTTGTATTCCAACCGCCGTGTCTTTGTGAGAGATGGTGTGGGTGAACGGATGATCTCCGCATGTGTATATCCCACATTGAAGCATGGAGGAGGAGGTGTTATGGTGTGAGGGTGCTTTGCTGGTGACAGTGTCTGACGTATTTAGAATTCAAGGCACACTTAACCACAGCATTCTCCAGTGATACGCCATCCCATCTGGTTTGGGCTAGTGGGACTATCATTTATTATATTATTTATTATATTATTTATTTATTTTGCTCCTTTGTACCCCATTATTTTTATTTCTACTTTGCATATTCTTCCACTGCAAATCTACCATTCCAGTGTTTTACTTGCTATATTGTATTTACTTTGCCACCATGGCCTTTTTTTGCCTTTACCTCCCTTATCTCACCTCATTTGGTCACATCGTATATAGACTTGTTTCTACTGTATTATTGACTGTATGTTTGTTTTACTCCATGTGTAACTCTGTGTCGTTGTATGTGTCAAACTGCTTTGCTTTATCTTGGCCAGGTCGCAATTGTAAATGAGAACTTGTTCTGGTTAAATAAAGGTGAAATAAAAAAATATTTTTTGTTTTTCAACAGGACAATGACTCAACACACCTTCAGGCTGCGTAAGGACTATTTTACCAAGAAGGAGAGTGGTGGAGTGCTGCATCAGATGACCTGGCCTCCACAATCCCCCAACCTCAACCAAATTGAAATGGTTTGGGATGAGTCGGACTGCAGAGTGAAGGAAAAGAAGCCAAGTGCTCAGCATATGTGGAAACTCCTTCAAGACTGCTGGAAAAGCATTCCAGGTAAAGCTGTTTGAGAGAATGCCAAGAGTGTGCAAAGTTGTCATCAAGGCCAAGGGTGGCTGCTTTGAAGAATCTCAAATATAAAATAAACACTTTTTTTTGGTTACTACATGATTCCATATGTGTAATTTCATAGTTTTGATGTCTTCACTATTATTTTACAATGTAGAAAATAGTACAAAGAAAACAAACAAACCCTTGAATGAGTAGATGTTCTAAAACTTTTGACTGGTAGTGTATACATATACATGCATACATATAAATACATACATACATACATACATATATATATACACATCTTTAAAAATATATATATTTCCTTTATTACCCTCCAACCTTACCACCCCACCCTCAATTGGAGCAAGCTAGTGAACAACAACGCGTAGGCCTGTATTTCCAGCTTATTCATACTATATACATTTTATGGACAGTCTATTTTACAATAGTTTTATTTTGTTTGTTTTTAACTCTTGTCCTTAACCTATATACCTATATACGTTTTACGGGCACAATATGTTTTACATTAGTTATCTTGTTGTTATTAGTCCCAACTTTCAGCTCCATTCAACCCATCCCATCTATATCTTAACGCCATCCATATTAGATTTCTATGTGCAATATATTTTTCAACTGTGCTGTGATGTTTCACAAAAGTTCTGAACCTTTCTATTCTCATTGTTCCTACAAATTGTAAATTGAAAATAAACATGTTTGCTGAAAGTATTATTATATTATTGATCGATTGACTATGACTTTTCAGATCGCCCCGTAGTGCTATCTGCAGGGTTAGCTCCAGGTAAATACTGCAATTCTTCAGCCTGGACCTATGACCAAAAACAAATACTTTCTGAAGGCACTGTATCTCTACATCAAAGTTAAAGGCTGTTTCCCAAACAGCATCTTATTCCCTATATAGTGCATTACTTTGGGCAAGAGCACTTGGTCAAGAGTAGTGCACTATATAGGGAATATGGTGCCTTTGGAATGCAAATAAAGTGTCAACAATCTATCACACATAGGAGATTGATATTCCGGATCTTCAAATGATCCAAAGTGGTAAAATATTGCTGTTGGACACGTAGAGGAAGAAAGAAAAAGAGCCGTTCCAGACACAGAAAAGATTATCAGGAGTCACGCATGTTTCAAGGAAAAAATAAGAAGGGGAAAACTATGGCTTCCTCCCCAATGCCAACCTATTCCCTATAGTGTACTGCCTTTGAGCAGAGCCAAATAGCACCCTATATAGTGTACCACTTTAAGTCAAGAGTAGTGCACAATATAGGTAATAGGGTGCCATTTGGGACACACAAGGCCCACCACTTTGGTCTGCACCCTCCTTGCAGGAATGATCTAGTAGGAGGGGATGAAGATTCCTGGCCTGAGTCCCGAATAGCACCCTATTCCCTACATAGCCAATACAGGGATCTGGTCAAGAGTAGTGGAGTATATAGGGAATAGGTTGCCATTTGGAACTCTGACAGAGGCTGAAGAATCCTGGATTCCTGAGATCCCAGAATAGAATTTGCTGCTCATTATTGGGTCCAGGTTTCAGAGTTGGCACACTGAGTCTGTCTGTACGCTGCCTGACGATATAAGTCTGGGGTATGTTCCATCTGTATAGGCCATTCAGGGTAAAGGTCTCATTTAAGTTGCCATGTTAGCAAATCAGTGGAGAATTGGTTGTAGAAATGATATTGGAATATGCTGCCATTTGTTATGGTCTCTCAATGTGTAATGCTAACAATGTGTTGAGTGTCTCAAAAGGATGAAGGGGCGCTCATCATCAAAATCATGGGTACCGGTGCAATTATATCACCATATGGCCTACCAAACTAAAGACATGCCCGCAAAACCAGCTTCGTCATTATTCAATTCATTCTGCCCAGACATTTCAATTTGTTTAACTTCAGACTAAGATATGAAACAGCTGCCTCCTCAAGTATTTAGTAAAAGCAACGAAACAACAATAACAAAACAACAGCCACAAATCAAGTAACTGAATGTTTTGTTATGAAACTAAAGGAAACCACTGTC
Source organism: Oncorhynchus gorbuscha (assembly GCF_021184085.1). Classification (NCBI taxonomy): domain Eukaryota; kingdom Metazoa; phylum Chordata; class Actinopteri; order Salmoniformes; family Salmonidae; genus Oncorhynchus; species Oncorhynchus gorbuscha. The sequence goes on along the minus strand of NC_060179.1, from coordinate 72,540,726 downwards.
TATCTGATTTGACTAAAGCAAAGCATGTTTATGTAACATTTCCAACTGCCATAATATTCATGGTGTGGTTTGTATTTTAATGGCCACAATGAGTATCGTCAGAGAGTCTGATCCCTATTAGCTTAAAGGGATACTGCAAGATTTTGGCAGTTAATGAACTCATGGATATCTTTTTTGTTGTTGTATCTGCCTGCTGTATGAAGGACGTTAGAGCTAGTTTCGCGAGCCAATGCTAACTAGCTTTAGCGCAATGACTGGAAGTGTACAGGTACGCTAGCGTATTCTTAACAGAATCTCGCAGTATCCCTTTAACTCTAGCCATTACCCAGCATACCTGGATAAATGAACACACTAGCACTGCTTACTGTGGAATAAACACAAATGACTTATTCCAAATTTGTGACAGGTGATTTTTTTCATAACGCAGTCGTGTACATTACACAATTTTCTTACAAATTCCAAATTGTTGTTAGCTAGGTGGCTAACATGATCTAGGATAGGGGTTAAGGTTATTGGTTAGGGTTAAGTAACATGCTAGCTAAGTAGTTACAGTTGTGTGAAAAAGTTTGGGCACCCCTCTGAGGCTGCATAATAATTTACTCTGTCGGCACAGAAAATGATCACAGTGGCATGCCATTCATTTTCTAATAAAAGCTGAGTACTGGGGTATTGTCCAGACAATGATTTTTAGTGTAGCAATATTAAGTTGTATGAAATTAAATCAGATGTGAAAAATAGGCTATGCAAAAATATGGCCACCCTTATCATTCTGTTGATTTGAATACCTGTAACTACTTAGCAGTGATTAATTGGAACACACAATTGGTTTGGTGAGCTCATTAAGCCTTGAACTTCATAAACAAGTGCATCCAATCATGAGAAAAGGTATTTAAGGGCAATTGCAAGTTGTTGTTCTCTTTGACTCTCCTCTGAAGAATGGCAACATGGGGGCCTCAAAACAACTCTCAAATGACCTGAAAACAAAGATTGTTCAACATTATGGTTAAGAGGAAGGCTACAAAAAGCTATCGCAGAGATTTAAGCTGTCAGTGTCCACCGTGAGGAACATAGTGAGGAAATGGAAGACCACAGGCACAGTTCTTGTTAAGGCCAGTAGTGGCAGGCCAAGTAAAATATCGGAAAGGCAAAGGTAAAGGATAGTGAGAACGGTCAAAAACAGCCCACAGACGACCTCCAAAGACCAACAACATCATCTTGCTGCAGATGGTGTCACTGTGCATCGTTCAACAATTCAGCGCACTTTGCAGAAGGAGAAGCTGTATGGTAGAGTGATGCGGAAGAAGCCTTTTATGCACACACGCCACAAACAGAGTCGCTTGAGGTATGTAAACGCACATTTGGACAAGCCAGATTCATTTTGGAATAAGGTGCTGTGGACTGATGAAACAAAGATAGAGTTATTTGGTCATAACAAGGGACAATGTGCATGGAGGCAAAGAACACAGCGTTCCAAGAAAAACACTTGCTACCCACAGTCAAATTTGTTGGGGGTTCCATCATGTAGTGGGGCTGTGTGGCCAGTGCCGGTACTGGGAATCTTGTTAAAGTTGAGAGTCGCATGGATTCCACTCAATATCAGCATATTCTTGGGAATGATGTTGAAGAATCAGTCACAAAGTTGAAGTTACGCCGGGGCTGGATATTTCAACAAGACAACGACCCAAAACACTGCTCAAAATCTACCCGGGCATTTATGCAGAGGAACAAGTACAATGTTCTGGAATGGCCATCCCAGTCCCCAGACCTGAATATCATTGAGAATCTGTGGGATGATTTGAAGCGGGCTGTCCATGCTCGGCAACCATCAAACCTAACTGAACTGGAGCAATGGTCCAAAATACCTTCATCCAGAATCCAGACACTCATTAGAGGCTATGGGAAGCGTCTAGAGGCTGTTATTTGAGCAAAAGGAGGCTCTACTAAATATTGATGTGATATTTCTATTGGGGTGCCCAAATGTATGCACCTGTCTAATTAAAAAAAATGCATATTGCACATTTTCTGTTAATCCAATAAACCTAATTTCACTACTGAAATATTACTGTGTCCATCAGCTATTTGATAGATCAAAATGAAATTGCTGATCCAAACACCCAATTATTTATAAATGGAAATCATGGAAATTGTCAGGGGGTGCCCAAAATTTTTCATACGACTGTAAAAAGTAGTGAGTATTTGCAAAGTTACTAATGTGCTAAAATGATAAAGTTGTCCATGATGTGATTCAAACACGCAATGTTTGGGTTGCATTATTAGCAAGGGTTGGAACAGAACCGAAAACGGGAAAATAACCACATTTTTCGAGGAACAGAATCAGAATTGGGAACAAAAGTGATCTATACTGATCCGGGACAGAACCATTATTTTAAAAGCATGGGAACCGGATAATAATGTTATTTTACGTTCTGGGCATTTTTTTCAGTCCCACAAAAATGCAACAAGGTGCCTATGCAAAGCCTTCACTCTGTTACTCAGAAACTTACTCCAGTGTCTGCCTGCCAACTGAAAATCTTTGCCAGTGTGTGTGCATGTTTAGGCAACCTAACTCCCAACTTGGAAGTTCAAAGATGTTCAAAGTTCCTCCATAGAAGCTGCTCCTCAATGGGTATAATTCTGTGGGCCTAATTCAGATAATGCATGTCATAACATGATACACAGTGCTTCAATCCAAGCTCTCACCACGCTGCAAAATTTCAGTCACATTTCACACCCTACAATTGGCTGTCCATCGCACATGTAAACAACCGTAGCTTTCCCACCTGCACTGATTGGTGACTCCTTGCTGTCCCCAGTCCACCTGACTGTGCTGTGCTCCAGTTTCAACTGTTCTGCCTTATTATTATTCGACCATGCTGGTCATTTATGAACATTTGAACATCTTGGCCATGTTCTGTTATAATCTCCACCCGGCACAGCCAGAAGAGGACTGGCCACCCCACATAGCCTGGCTCCTCTCTAGGTTTCTTCCTAGGTTTTGGCCTTTCTAGGGAGTTTTTCCTAGCCACCGTGCTTCTACACCTGCATTGCTTGCTGTTTGGGGTTTTAGGCTGGGTTTCTGTACAGCACTTTGAGATATCAGCTGATGTACGAAGGGCTATATAAATACATTTGATTTGAAGTAATTTAATGTAGAGCTAATGTAAAAAAAGAGGTTTAAAAAGGAACAGAAAGAAATTATGCAACCCGTACATTTTGGGGGGTTCAAACTGGTTCTGAAATGTATTTAGGTGGTCGGACATTGGAACAATTTTTTTTTTTATTCTGTTCAGAATGAAACGATGGTAAAATTATTTTGGTGCCAACCCCTGGCCCATCCATCCCCCCTGACCAACCTCCCTCCTACCGTTTCAATCTTAATTAACCTACTGTCTTTATCTGTGAAATGCTCTGTATACAAAATTGTGTACTGTACACAAATAATTGAATTTCCAATTTCCAGCTCTCGTCTTGAGTTTCGCGACTCAAGACGAGAGCTGTGTCCTGCTTTGCTCTCCAGGGCAGAGCGCCACTGAAAGGAGCTACAACTGGGGGGGTTGTTGAGTATTGACGTGGATCGACTAAAGTTTAGGTTCCCCGGTGTCTGTGATTCAGGGAGATTCTGAGGTGTGAGAAGTGTGCAGGATGACATGGAATAAAGGAGTGTATAGTTTCTGTGGAAAAAGTGTGAGCGTGTGTGTTTCAATTGTGGGGTTGGTCATGTTGCTGGGTATCAGAAATGACCTGTGCGAGTGAGACAGGTTGAAGTTTCCATGGTGAGAGCAGTGCAGAAAGTGTCATATGCTGAGGCACTGAGGAAAGTAGAGGATGGTGGGCAAAGGGTGAGGGAGCCTGTGAGTAGTAGGCCAGTACAGAGTGACCCAAACAGTTTTTGCTTTAGTAAGTTTGGCTTCTCAGCATTTATTGCTATGGTCATTAATTGTACCGCACAGATGGGAAGGAAATCCCAGAAGATTGAATTGGTAGTAGAAGCAGCAGACAATGTTTTGGGTGTCAGAGATTTTAATGCAGAAGAACAACAGGGGGTTTTGAGAGAAGGGGCTCCAGCCTCCCTGTAGGATCTGTTATGGCCAAAGTAGTGGGAAGGGGTGATGGGGGGTGTCAGGGATTGTGGTATATACAGTATACTCTATATAAGTTTAGATAGTGGTGTAATTCCTTTTTTTGTGAACAAATGTGCAATGCACTTTCAGAAATACACAACAAATCATCTAGTCTGCTGGAAGACCACACAAAGAAAAATAAGCTCTGCCACCCTTAAGTTGCTTCAGGCTGACAAAAATACTAGGATGGAAGCAAATGTAAGTAATTATAACAGTTAACAGGAATAAGTTAATGTAGATTAACGATTAGGCATATTTTTTGGTCATATAAAGTTAATTTGCGAAAATGGCTATTTAACAAGCTAGCTGACTAGCTAACAGTAGCCAACAAGCTATACATTTAGCTTGCTAAATGGGCGTTTGACTTGTAATTTGTGTTGTTTAATGTGTTACGGACTCCTGAGCAAACCAAGCTGTCATCTTGTGAAACCCAGTGGATGTAAAGAATCGAACAAAAAATGGCTAATCTCTTCCAACTGGGAACAGATGTCAGTTCAACATCTGAGTTGTCAACTATCTTAAATTAAATGAAATGTCAACAAAAAATGTCACCATACCATTGGATTTAAAAAGCCAAAATTCTATTCCGTTGATTACTTTTTGCAAACCAAATCAGTATTCCACATTGATTTAACGTCATCACACTACCGTTCAAAAACTTAGAAATGTCTTTGTTTTTTAAAGAAAAGCACATTTTTGTCCATTAAAATAACATTAAATTGATCAGAAATACAGTGTAGACATTGTTAATGTTGTAAATGAGTATTGTAGCTGGAAACGGCTGATTTTTTCAAATGGAATATTGACATAGACCTACAGAGGCCCATTATCAGCAACCATCACTCCTGTGTCCGAATGGCACGTTGTGTTAGCTAATCCAAGTTTATAATTTTAAATGGCTAATTGAGCATTCGAAAACCCTTTTGCAATTATGTTAGCACAGCTGAAAACTGTTGCCCTGATTAAATAACCAATAAAAATGGCCTTCTTTAGACTAGTTGAGTATCTGGATCATCAGCATTTGTGGGTTCGATTACAGGCTCAAAATGGCCAGAAACAAATAACTTTCTTCTGAACCTCGTCAGTCTATTCTTGTTCTGGGACATGAAGGCTATTCCATGCGAGAAATTGCCAAGAAACTGAAGATCTCGTACAACACTGTGTACTACTCCCTTCACAGAACAGTGCATACTGGCGCTAACCAGACGCCTCACAAGTTCTCAACTGACAGCTTCATTAAATAGTACCCGCAAAACACCAGCCTCAATGTCAACAGCGAAGAGGCGATTCTGGGATGCTGCCCTTCTAGGAGCATGTGACAAAAAAAGTGATTTGATTTGATGTACACCATGTCAGATATAGAGTTGAAATGTATTAAATATTTAGTTTGCAACCCTAAAATTACACTTTATATACATCACATACGACTGAAATATAACAAAACTGTTTGACAAAACTTTTTACACATAATAAGTTGCATGGAGTAATTCCGTGTTCAAAAATAGCGGTGAACGTGATTTTCGAATGACTAACCCATCTCTCTACCCCACACATACAATGATCTTTAAGGTCCCTCAATCGAGTAGTGAATTTCAAACAGATGAAACCACAAAGACCAGAAACGTTTTTCAATGCATCGCAAAGTAGGGCACTGATTAATAGATGTGTTCAATAAAAAATATATAATTGGGGAGAAAAAGGGGGTAAAATACAAAAATAAATATATAGATTTTAAAAAACAGTTACAGAGTTTAATGGTTGTGATATGAGAAAACGGAGGATGGATCAACAACATTGTTGTTACTCCACAATACTAACCTAAATGACAGAGTGAAAAGAAGGAGGCCTGTACAGAATAAAAATATTCAAAAACATGCGTCATGGCTGCAACAAGGCTTTTACGATTATTTCAGGCTGTGTGCCATCACTGGGCCGAGGCAGAGAAAGATTGAGCAGGCTACTGGCATTACACATCTGACTAAAATACTATAGAACTCTTTTAGCATAACTTTTATGGATAACTTCGCCGTCTTTGGAAACAGATGATTCTTTACAGCAGGTATTCCCAAACTGGGGGTACACGCAATGCCGTAAGGTGTACGCCAAATAAAAATGTGATTCACATTCAAATATATATATATATATATTTTTTTTTTTGTCATCACATTTTCAAACAGTGCATTTATATTTTCCAACTGGGCTATACATTTGGGTGAGGTTTTTTCTCTCGCCTGAGTAGCCTCGTTTCACTGCCAAAAATAAAATCAAACCATCTGGTGTTCAGCAAAATAACACCATGTCAAATACAGGTTGCCTCGTCAAATAATTAACATCACAATCACATTAACCGTTACTCTCTCACGGGAAACCTTCACTCTTGCACAGACATTTAGAAACAAAACATGACAAGACTTTCGAGTAGTAAGACATGTATGAAAGCAACAGATACCATTAATAAGAAGGGGCTAGAAGCGTCTTATATGGTGAACTACCGAGTGGCTAGGACAGGAAAGTCCCATACTATTGTGGAGGACTTAATTCTTCCTGCTGCAGCAGATATGGCTGGGACAATGCTTTGGGGAAAAGGCCCAAAACACTATACAGACAATGACTTCATCAAACAACACTGTTTCACGATGCATCAGTGTTTTGAAACAATTACGCAGGAAATGTTTGAAATGGTTACTGCTTCACATACAAACAAGCCAGTGCGTTACAGCTGGGTGAGTCAAGAGATGTGGCGGGCCTGACACAGCTCCTGGTATATGTTCGTTAAGTTAATGGGGGAGGGGGGGGGGGGTAAATTAAGGAAGACATTCTCTTTCGCAAGCCACTGGAAACCAGGACAACATGAAAGGATATTTTAAAGTACTGGACATCTTTGTTAAAGTACTGGACATGTTTGTGACATCAAGATGTGTTGGTATCTGTACTGACAGCACAAAAGCCATGACCAAGAGACATAGTGGACTGGTAATGCCCATTCAAGCAGTTGCTCCCGACGCCGCTTGGGTACACTGCAGCATCCACCGAGAGCCTGTGCTGCCAAGGGAATGCCTGACAGCTTGAAAGAGGTTTTGGATACTACAGTGAAAATGGTTCATTTTGTTAAAGCAAGGCCCCTGAACTCTTCTGTATTTTCTGCATTATGCAATGATATGGGCAGCGACCATGTAATGCTTTTACAACATACAGAAGTCCGCTGGTTATCAAGGAGCACGGTATTGACACGTTATTTAAAATTGAGCTTAAAGTTGAGACGAGCTTAAAGTTTTCTTTACTGACCATAATTTTCACTTGGCTGACTGCTTGCATGATGACGAGTTTCTCACATGACTGGCCTATCTGAGTGATGTTTTTTCTCGCCTGAATGATCTGAATCTAGGAATACCGGGACTCTCCGCAACTATATTCAATGTGCGGGACAAAATTGAGGCTATGATTAAGAAGTTGTAGCTCTTTCCTGTCTGCATTAACAAGGACAACACACAGGTCTTTCCATCATTGTATGACTTTTTGTGTGCAAATGAACTCAAGCTTACGGGACAATGTCAAATATGATATAGCGAAGCACCTGAGTGAGCTGGGTGTGCAATCACGCAGGTACTTTCCTGAAATGGATGACACAAATAACTGGATTCATTATCCCTCTCATGCCCTGCCTCCAGTCCACTTGCCGATATCTGAACAAGAGAGCCTCATCGAAATTGCAACAAGCGGTTCTGTGAAAAAAAATGAATTTAATCAAAAGCCACTGCCAGATATCTGGATTGGGCTGCGCTCAGAGTGTCTTGCTTTGGCAAATCGCGCTGTTAAGACACTGATGCCCTTTGCAACCACGTACCTATGTGAGAATGGATTCTCTGCCCTCATTAGCATGAAACTACAAGCACAGACTGTGTGTGGAAAATGATTTAAGACTGAGACTCTCTCCAATACAACCCAACATTGCAGAGTTATGCACCTGTGGTGAGTTATTCACAATTTTTGATGAACAAATTAGCTTTTATATGTAAGATGACTAAATAAAGAGCAAAATTATTGATTATTATAATATTTTTATTTGTGCCTTGGTCCTATAAGAGCTCTTTGTCACTTCCCACGAGCCAGGTTGTGACAAAAATTCACACTTATTGTTATGTTTAATAAATGTATCATATAGTGTGTGTGTGGCTGACCCTCGTGCTAGAGGGGGTACGCAGCTGGAGGTTGAATGTTTGAAGGGGTACGGGACTATAAGACGTTTTGGGAACCACTGCTCTACAGGAATGATGGAGTCCATCCAAATGATTTTGGTGCCAGGACCCTCTCCTCATTTTCCCAGGGGTGTTGGCAGTCATAATGTAAGTAACCTAATTTATGTTCCTCTATTTGCCTCGGTCAATCCGACAGCTATTGTCAGCAGTAATCATGTGCCTATCATGTGCCTACTGTTAGCACTGAGATTGTCCTAAGAGGAAGCCCACTGTGAGAAGCCCATCAGCTCAAATATAAATATCATGTCATATTAACCTCTGATAAGCCTCCCAGTAAAGCAATAAAAACAATCATGAATCCCAGAAAAGCATTGGAAAAAGCCAACATTAGGGCCTACCGAGTGATGCATAGGCGTCACTACAGATCTGGGTAGGATCCCGGTCTGTATCAAATAAACGGCCGTGATCGGCAGTCCCATAGGGCAGTGCACAATTGGCCCAGCATCGTCCCGGGTTAGGGAAGATTTTGGCCGGGGCAGTGGGGGCGGAGCTTTACTTGGCTCATTCGCGCTCTAGTGACTCCTTATGGCGGGCCGGGCACCTGCAGGCTGACCTCGTCATCGGTTGAACGGTGATGACCGCACATTGGTGCGGCTGGCTTCCTGGTTAAATGGACGGGTGTTAAGAAGCGTGGTTTGGCAGGTTGTTTCGTAAGACTCATGACACAAATTTTGCCTCCCGAGCCCATTGGGGAGTTGCAGCGCTAAAACAAGATCGAAATTGGGGAGAAAAAGGGGTTAAAATACAAAAACAAAAATAGCTAACATTAACCTAGGTAGCCTAAGAAACAAGGTTAATGAAATTGATAACTTGCTAGCAATAGAAAGCATTCGTATACTGGCTATCTCTGAAACTTACTTAGATAATTCCTTTGATACATTGGTAGAAAAATATAGTTATAACATCTACAGAAGAGACAGGATTGCCAAGGGCACAAATTACTGATGATTGGCTAAAAGAACTTGATAATAAGAAGATTGTGGGGGCTGTTTTTTTAGACTTCAGTGCAGCCTTTGATATCATTGATCATAACATATTGCTGGAAAAATGTAGATGTTATTGATTGTGGATTGACAGTGACGTATCCAATAAAACGCAGAGGGTTTTCTTTAATGGATGCCTCTCTAATGCACATTCGGTTGAGTGTGGTGTAACGCAGGGCAGCCGGATTGGACCATTACTGTTTTCTGTGTTCACTAATGACCTTTCGCTGATCCTTGAATAAAGTCTATATGTCCAGGTACGCTTACGACTCAACAGTATATACTTAACATAGAGCTCCAGTCAGTTTTAGAATGGTAACTAAGCAATAGGCTGGTGCCAAATATCTAAAAAACTAAAAGCACCATTTTTGGTAGAAATCACTCACTCAACCCTAAACCTCATCTATTATTGAATAATGTGGCAATTGAGCAAGTTGAAGAGACAAACTACTGGGTGTCACCCTACATAGCAAGCTATCGTAGTCAAAACATATACTCAATGGCTACTAAAACATGAAGAGTTCTGTTAATGATAAGGCTTTGCTTTGCTTTCTTGATATCTCAGTCAACCTGAGGCCCTAGTTTTGTCGCACCAGTTTTATGGTCAGGTGCGGCAAAGAAGGACAAAGGCAAATTGCAGTTGGTCCAAAACAGAGCAGCACGGACTGCACTTAGATGTACACGGAGGGCAAATGTCAATGACATGCATGTCAATCTCTCCTGGCTCAGAGTGGGGGAGAGATTGACTGCATCACTATTGGTCTTTGTGCAAGGTGTTGAAGGTACCGAACTGCCAGTACAAGCCGTTGGCACACAGTTCGGACACTCATCAGTATCACACAAGAAATGCAACCAGAGGTCTCTTCACAGTCCCCAGGTCCAGAACAGAGGCTGGGAAACACACAGTATTAAATAGAGCCATGACTACATGGAACTCTCTGCCACCCCAGGTAACTCAAACTAGCAATAAAAACAGATAAAAGAACACCTTACAGGTCCTTTAAGGAAATCAGTCAATTGAAATAAATACATTTGGCCCTGATCTATGGATTTCACATGACTGAGCAGGGTTTCAGCCATAGGTGGGCCTGGGAGGACATAGACCCACCCACTGAGGAGCCAGGCCCAGCCAATTACAATGAGTTTTTCCCCACAAAAGGGCTTTATTACAGACAGAAATACTCCTCTCTAAAATGACGTTGGAGGCATCTAATGGTAGAAAAATTAACATTCAATTATTTGCTCTGGTGGACATTCCTGCAGTCAGCATGCCAGTTGCACACTCCCTCAAAACATCTGTGGCATTGTGTTGTGAGACAAAACTGTACATTTTAAAGTGGCGTTCATGCTGTTTAATCAGCTTCTTGATATGCCACACCTGTCAGGTGAATGGATTATCTTGGTAAAGGAGAAATGCTCACTAACAGGAATATAAACACATTTGTGCACAACATTTGAGAGAAATAAGCTTTTTGTGTGTATTGAACATTTCTGGGATTTTTTAATTTTTGCTCATGAAACATGGGACCAACACTTTACATGTTGCGTTTATATTTTTGTTCAGTATATATTTATGTATACTATATATTTTATTTGTTGTGTTGTTTCCTGTTTGGACCACAGGAAGAGAAGCCACTGCCTCGGCAGCAGCTAATAGAGGATCCTAATAAATACTAAAATACTAAGTAATACTGCATAAAAATAAATTATATTTTTATCCTGAATTGAAAGCGTTATTTTGGGGAAAAATTTAACATAACGCATCACTGAGTACTCATATTAACAAGAATGGTGGTGGCTTCATCATGTCATGGCTGTGCTTGTTATCGACAAGGACTACAGAGTTTTTACAGAATACAGCTACAAGCAAAGGCACAATCCCAGAGGAAAACCTGGTTGTCTGCTTTCCAACAGACACAGGGAGACTAACTCACCTTTTAGCAGGACAATAACTGAAAAAAAAGGTCAAATCTACCCTGGAGTTGCTTACCAAGACAACATTGAATGTTCCTGAGTGGTCTAGTTACAGTTTTGACATAAATCATCTTGAAAATCTATGGTTTGACTTGAAAATGGCTGTGTAGCAATGATCAACAATAAACTTGACAGAGCTTGAATAACTTAAAAAAGAATAATGGGCAAATATTTTACAATCCAGGTGTGCAAAGCTCTCTTACTCTGAGACTGTGAATATGGGCCCAAACGTGCAGCTCAGTCAGTGGGCCCACATACTGGGGGTTTGATATTATTGGCTGGCTGGCTGTCCCCTTAAACTGTGAACAGGCTGAATCTGTGTCCAGCCTAGTGGGTGTCAGATATCGCCTCCATCAGCTGAGAGCAGAAAGCAGGGCCAAGGCACATCTACATTCTGTGGCTTTGATATCATTGTCTAGCTCTGCTGTCCCTAGTGTGAAAAGTGGTGGAGGTGGCTCCTTCTGGATACTGTCTCTACTTTTGGACAACTCTTGGACATCTCAAGGATGATCAAAGAAAATTGGATGTACATGATCTCAATTTGGAGTGTCATAGCCAAGTGGTGTGAATATGTATGTAAATGTGATATTTCTGTATAACATTTTCAATACATTTGCAAACATTTCTAAAAACATTTCTAAATTCAGGCTGTAACACAACAAAGTGTGGAATAAATCAAGGGGTGTGAATATTTTCTGAAGGCACTGTATTATAAGAATTTCTTTTGCAAGGGAGCTCCAACCACAACAATGAAAACATAAACAAAACTTCCATGTTTGGATGCGTGGATATCATATGGCAATTCTTCAAACCTTGAACAAAGTTATTCCTAACGTGTCTTACCTTAATTAAATAAAAACTGTTATGCCATCACAGTAAATTGGCAAATTGGGAGTAGCCACAAGTGGTGCCCTTTTGAGAGGAAGGTATGAACCATGCCAAAACAATTAGGATTTTATTTTATCATTAAAGATTGGGTTTTATATCGTATTTTCTCATTGATGTGATGCCAGTTATAAGAGTAGTATCTTCCCTTCTTGTGACCCTTTCCACTAAGCAAAACATTTCTTTGTATTTGTAATGCTATTAAGATGAATTCCAAATGGTAATGAATTTCAATATGATGTTCTGCCCTTTACAGTCTTGAGTACATTAAATATGTGACACATGACTGTGGTAGTTCACAGAGAACTTGACAGATAGAAATACTCCAATTACTTAGCCTTTAATAGTAAAGTATTTCTGATCGATTTTCATACAACACACCCAAAATTCAAAAAGTAGACTAAATACAATGGCAGTACACTATCAGCAAAGACGGTTGAAGTCAAAAGGTCACATGACTGAATAAAACCCAGAAGTCCTTATTTTTTATAGCAGCTCTCTTTCATGGAAAATACCACAATGTTCCCATAAAATAGATGAATAATAACATCAAATATGTTGAGGAAAGAGTTCAAATAAATACATCACATGCAGGGTGTTTTGTGGGTAAGATGTGCTCCCGTCTCTGAACGCTACGTAGGTGTATTTCCCCAGTGCAGATGTAGTCTGTTGAGCTTCCAAACATGTTGGATGCAACTGTTCTGTTCACCTGTGTGTCTGTGTCTGTGTGCTTTAGCTCTGCCAGCCTGGTTTAACTGATAAACATCAGTCTGGTACGTACGTACGCTTTTACAAAAAGATAGGGGTCAAGGTATTGAGAAAGGAGGGAGAAATAGAGAGATAGAAGAGAGGGGGAGAGAGACAGGGAGAGGGTATCACCAATGCAATGTATTGTCGTATGCGTCATTCCTCATCATGCATATCTTTTTGCAAAAGCTTACTGTGTGCACATGTTCCACACACACACACACACACACACACACACACACACACACACACACACACACACACACACACACACACACACACACACACACACACACACACACACACACACACACACACACACACACACACACACACACACACACACACACACACTTCTTTTCTCTAACTCACTTATAGTGGCAACTCATGCAATGTTATCCCCTGGGTGACAGTGTAAAAATCAGTCAAAGCAGTGAGGTAGGCCAACTTTCAGCACGTGTGCCGAAAGAAAGAATCCACACTTTTACCTCTTTGAGTTCCACTAATTGACAACATAGGTAAAAATATTCACAACTCTTTGAGACATACGCACGCACACACAAACACACGTGCCACCTTTGGCTTGCCTCACACGTTAGCCAAGAAGATGGTGCTTGCCTCATTATCCTGGGCCCCCTCCAGGGTTCTCCACTTGGGGTTTCCTATCAGAACAGGGGGGTGGAGTACTGCTGGGAAAGCTGTAGAGAGAGCCCCTGTACTAGATGGGGGTCTGATAGAAGCAATGCTCCACATACAGTCAGACCACAGCCAAGTTGACTCTGAGCCAGGATGGGGGTCTTGGGAAACTCCAACTGAATACGTGGACTGTCAGGTTCTGTCTGTCAGGATACAGTGTGCAGTATTAGTTTGGAGCTAGTGTACAGAACCACCGTCCAGTAACTTACAGATGCAGGGTACAACAAGTAAAGTCATTACCAAAAGGGCACACAATGGTTGAATCAACGTTGTTTCCACGTCACTTCAATTAAACTACATTAAACCAACGTGGAATAGACGTTGAGTTTACATCTGTGCCCAGTGGGGACCTCTATGTCGAAACGTTACTCAGTAACACTGCAGGTGAATTCAGCAGCGTGTGGGTATGTACCAGTTAAAAGTTTAGACACACCTACTCACACCTACTCATTCAAAGTTTTTTTTAAACAATTTTCTACAACGTAGAATAATAGTGAAGACATCAAAACTATGATATAACACATATGGAATCATGGAGTAACCAAAAAAGTGTTAAAAATATCTAAATATATTTTAGATTTAGATTCTTCAAAGAAACCACCCTTTACCTTGATGACAGCTTTGCACACTCTTGGCATTCTCTCAACCAGCTTCATGAGGAATGCTTTTCCAACAGTCTTGAAGGAGTTTCCACATATGTTGAGGACTTGTTGGCTGCTTTTCCTTCACTCTGCAGTCCAACTCATCCCAAACCATCTCAATTGGGTTGAGGTCGGGGGATTGTGGAGGCCAGGTCATCTAATGCAGCACTCCATCACTCTCCTTCTTGGTCATATAGCCCTTACATAGTCTGGATATGTGTTTTGGGTCATTGTCCTGTTGAAAAACAAATGATAGTCCCACTAAGCGCAAACCAGATGGGATGGCATATCGCTTCCAAATGCTGTGGTAGCCATGCTGGTTAAGTGTGACTTGGCCTTTCACCAAATAGGGCTATCTTGTGTATACAACCCTACCTGGCCACAACACAACTGATTGGCTCAAATGCATTAAGACGGAAAGAAATTCCATAAATGAACTTTTAACAAGGCACACCTGTTCATTGAATGCATTCCAGGTGACTACCTCATGAAGCTGGTTGAAAGAATGCCAATAGTGTGCCAAGCTAACATCAAGGCAAAAGGTGGCTACTTTAAAGAATATAAAATATAAAATATATTTCAATTTTTTCTTTTTTTAACTACACGATTCCATGTGTTATTTCATAGTTTTGATGTATTCACTATTATTATACAATGCAGAAAATAGTACAAAATCAAGAAATATCCTTGAATGCGTAGGTACTGTATATGTTTTTCATGAATGCACAGTATTATGTCTTATGCTATGAAAGGCCTTTAAACTTCTCTCCCTACATTGCCACATAAAAATTGGCCCTTCTGTTGGAAATCAATGTCATTTGTCGTTTTTCACAACACTTGCTAGTTAGATAAAATATCACTTCAAACAGGACTTCCATACTGTAAATCATGTGGGTTTGGTTGAGCGGACTCTGTGTTTTCACACACAAGTAACAATCTATCTATTGTTACACAAGTAACAATCTATCAGAGTAGAGAAATGGGCCTCTCTGTCGAATGAGAGAGAGAGAGAGAGAGAGAGAGAGAGAGAGAGAGAGAGAGAGAGAGAGAGAGAGAGAGAGAGAGAGAGAGAGAGAGAGAGAGAGATCCCATAGAAGACCACTGTGGAACCTCAATATAACAATCAATAGTCTCCCAACCCTTCCTTCCTGAAAGGACAGACAGACGAGTATGTACAGCGTGGCCATATCCTACTGTTTTTCCCAGTCAGAACATCATGAACCTGGACACGGGAGGAAAGGGCAACAGAAGGACTCAAGCAGTAAAGAGCTCAACAATGATTACATCCTGCTCCACGGCAGCCTGTGGTGAGAGGGTGTGTTGGTCAAACCTGAAATGGTTTAATGTGTGTGTGTGTGTATTCACCTCATTCCTCTTTGATGAGGTCAGTGTGGAAAGTGACACCAAAGAAGCAAAGCAAAAACACTTTTTTCGCTCCATAAATATTACACGTAGCAACTGGCAACACTTTTTCTCCTTTTTCCTTACAGAGAGCATGTTGTGGTTCTATGTGGTTCTATGTGGTTCTATGTTGTTCTTGTTGCTCAAACTGGATGGATTTGTTTGGAGAGTGGATGTGAGCAAGATAGCAATGATTACATTTCACAATCCAAATGCCTTCCTAGAGTGTTTTACTTTAACATTCCCCTCTGGGTTGTTTCTAAGCAGTGTTCAGGTCGAAAGACCAGCTCAACTTATTCATAAAATGTTTATTTTGTTCGTACAGATAACTACAAAGAAATACATTTGGAGATAAATGAACAATACATTCTTCCTTTCAAGAACAACCCTGAAATAATATTGTTTTGATAAATAGTTTATTCAATTCAATCACAAGAAATTGGAGAAAAAAGATGACTAGATAAACGAACTCAACACAGAGACAATAGATTTATTCCAGTTGAATGTCTCTGGCTCAAGAACACTAAAGCTCACAATGACAACACAGACATCTCTATTGTCTATAGCGAAACACGTGCACATACACACACACACACACACACACACACACACACACACACACACACACACACACACACACACACACACACACACACACACACACACACACACACACACACACACACACACACACACACACACACACACACACATACATACATACATACATACATACATACATACATACATACATACATACATACATACATACATACATACATACATACATACATTACATTACATTACATTACATACACACACACACATACATACACAGAAATGGCATATATTATTATTATATTATTATTATTATTACATACATACATACATACATACATACATTACATTACATTACATTACATTACATACACACACACACATACATACACAGACACACTCTCCATCTCTCTCTCTATGAGAAATATCCACACACACCATTTTTTCCATTTGATTAAAGAGTTCAGTCTCCTCTTCTTTGTACTACATCCAGTTCCTGTGATCTTTGGCAGTAGCATGTATTTCTTGAAAAAACACAGATGTGTTTGGGCTGACCTATGTGGCAATCCTAGTGATAGCTGATGATGAACAGAGTCTGAGTCTGCGTCCCACCCTATAACCTACAGTACAGTAAGTTCCATAATGATTGGCACCCTTGATAAAGATGAGCAAAAAAGACTATAAAAGAAATAATACAAATACTGGGCTATACTACATGGTAATATTTTTGACAATTACATTCTTTTATACTAATACAATTGCTCAGAGACAGAGAGTTTGTTTAACAAGCAGTATATTTCTCTCTCAAAATGATACCTTTCAATACACCCACCTTCATATCAAATAGAAAACAAATTTGTCACAATCAAATCAAAGATTATTTGTCACGTGCACCGGATACAACAGGTGTAGTAGACTTTACAGTGAAATGCTTACTTACAGGCTCTAACCAATAGTGCAAAAAAAGGTGTTAGGTGAACAAAAGGTAAGTAAAGAAATAAAACAACAGTAAAAAGACAGACTATAAAAGTAGCGAGGCTACATACAGACACTGGTTAGTCAGGCTGATTGAGGTAGTGTGTACATATAGATATGGTTAAAGTGACTATGCATATATGATTAACAGAGAGGAGCAGTAGCGTAAAAGAGGGGGGTGGCGGGACACAATGCAGATAGCCCGGTTAGCCAATGTACGGGAGCACTGGTTGGTCGGCCCAATTGAGGTAGTTTGTACATGAATGTATAGTTAAAGTGACTATACATATATTTACATTACATTTAAGTCATTTAGCAGACGCTCTTATCCAGAGCGACTTACAAATTGGTGCATTCACCTTATGACATCCAGTGGAACAGCCACTTTACAATAGTGCATCTAAATATTTTAAGGGGGGGGGGGGTGAGAAGGACTACTTTATCCTATCCTAAGTATTCCTTAAAGAGATGGGGTTTCAGGTGTCTCCGGAAGGTGGTGATTGACTCCGCTGTCCTGGCGTCGTGAGGGAGTTTGTTCCACCATTGGGGAGCCAGAGAGGCGAACAGTTTTGACTGGGCTGAGCGGGAACTGTACTTCCTCAGTGGTAGGGTGGAGGTGGATGAACGCAGTGCCCTTATTTGGGTGTAGGGCCTGATCAGAGCCTGGAGGTACTGAGGTGCCGTTCCCCTCACAGCTCCGTAGGCAAGCACCATGGTCTTGTAGCGGATGCGAGCTTCAACTGGAAGCCAGTGGAGAGAGCGGAGGAGTGGGGTATATATGATAAACAGAGAGTAGCAGCAGCATAAAAAAGAAGGGTTGGGGGGCACACACAATAGCCATTTGTCCAGGTAGGAAAGGGCAGTGTGGAGTGCAATAGAGATTGCATCATCTGTGGATCTGTTTGGGCGATATGCAAATTGAAGTGGGTCTAGGGTTTCTGGCATAATGGTGTTGATGTGAGCCATTACCAGCCTTTCAAAGCACTTCATGGCTCTGGACGTGAGTGCTACGAGTCTGTAGTCATTTAGGCAGGTTGCCTTGGTGTTCTTGGGCACATGGACTATGGTGGTCTGCTTGAAACATGTTGGTATTACAGACTCAATCAGGGACATGTTGAAAATGTCAGTGAAGACACCTGCCAGTTGGTCAGCACACTTCCTGGTATTCCGTCTGGCCCAGCAGCCTTGTGTATGTTGACCTGTTTAGAGGTTTTACTCACGTCGGCTACAGAGAGCGTGATCACACTGTTGTCCAGGAACAGCTGATGCTCTCATGCATGCCTCAGTGTTGCTTGCCTCAGAGCGAGCATAGAAGTGATTTAGCTTGTCTGGTAGGCTCGTGTCACTGGGCATCTTGCGGCTGTGCTTCCTTTTGTAGTCTGTAATAGTTTGCAAACCCTGCCACGTATAAGACGAGAGTCAGAGCTGGTGTAGTATGATTCAATCTTAGCCCTGTATTGACGCTTTGCCTGTTTGATGGTTTGTCGCAGGGCATAGCAGGATTTTTTTGTAAGCTTCCGGGTTAGAGTCCCGCACCTTGAAAGCGGCAGCTCTACCCTTTAGCTCAGTGCGAATGTTGCCTGAAATCCATGGCTTCTGGTTGGGGTATGTACGTATAGTCACTGTGGGGACGACGTCCTCGATGCACTTATTGATAAAGCCAGTGACTGATGTGGTGTATTCCTCAATGTCATCGGAAAGATCCCGGAACATGTTCCAGTCTGTGATAGTCCTGTAGTTTAGCATCTGCATCATCTGACCAATTTTTTATAGACCAAGTTACTGGTGCTTCCTGATTAAATTTTTGCTGAGTTGTGGTTGGATTTGCCAAATGGAGGGCGAGGCAGAGCTATGTACGCGTCTCTGTATGTGGAGTACAGGTGATCTAGAATTTTTTTCCCTCTGGTTGCACATTTAACATGTTGATAGAGATTTGGTAGAACTGATTTAAGTTTCCCTGCATTGAAGTCTCCGGCCACTAGGAGCACCGCCTCTGGGTGAGTGGTTTCCTGTTTGCTTATTTCCTCATACAGCTGACTGAGTGCGGTCTTAGTGCCAGCATCTGTCTGGGGTGGTTAAACAGCCATGAAAAGTATAGCTGAAAACTCTCTAGGCAAGTAGTGTGGCCTGCAATTTATTACAATATACACTACTTCAGGCGAGCAAAATCTAGAGACTTCCTTGTTTACAAATATGCACAGACTGCCTACCCTCGTCTTTTTATTATTATATATATTTTTAAGGGGTGGATCAGCTTAATATTGAGGAAAGAATGTTGCTTCCAATGTAATTGTCTGCATCATTTCCAATCCCCCAAATTTTGGGGTAAATATATACATCCATACACGCATGCATACATATACACATACAGTGGGGAGAACAAGTATTTGATACACTGCCGATTTTGCAGGTTTTCCTACTTACAAAGCATGTAGAGGTCTGTAATTTTTTAAATCATAGTTACACTTCAACAGTGAGAGACAGAATATAAACCAAAAATACAGAAAATCACATTGTATGATTTTTAAGTAATTAATTAGCATTTTATTGCATGACATAAGTATTTGATCACCTACCAACCAGTAAGAATTCCGTCTCTCACAGACCTGTTACTTTTTCTTTCAGAAGCCCTCCTGTTCTCCACTCATTACCTGTATTAACTGCACCTGTTTGAACTCGTTACCTGTATAAAAGACACCTGTCCACACACTCAATCAAACAGACTCCAACCTCTCCACAATGGCCAAGACCAGAGAGCTGTGTAAGGACATCAGGGATAAAATTATGGACCTGCACAAGGCTGGGAAGGGCTACAGGACAATAGGCAAGCAGCTTGGTGAGAAGGCAACAACTGTTGGCGCAATTATTAGAAAATGGAAGGAGTTCATGATGACGGTCAATCACCCTCGGACTGGGGCTCCATGCAAGATCTCACCTCGTTGGGCATCAATGATCATGAGGAAGGTGAGGGATCAGCCCAGAACTACACGGCAGGACCTGGTCAATGACCTGAAGAGAGCTGGGACCACAGTTTCAAAGAAAACCATTAGTAACACACTACGCCGCCATGGATTACAATCCTGCTGCGCACGCAAGGTCCCCCTGCTCAAGCCAGCGCATGTCCAGGCCCGTCTGAAGTTTGCCAATGACAATCTGGATAATCCAGAGGAGTGGGAGAAGGTCACGTGGTCTGATGGGACAAATATAGAGCTTTTGGTCTAAACTCCACTCGCCGTGTTTGGAGGAAGAAGAAGGATGAGTACAACCCCAAGAACACCATTCCAACCGTGAAGCATGGAGGTGGAAACATCATTCTTTGGGGATGCTTTTCTGTCAAGGGGACAGGATGACTGCACCGTATTGAGGGGAGGATGGATGGGGCCATGTATCGCAAGATCTTGGCCAACAACCTCCTCCCCTCAGTAAGAGCATTGAAGATGGGTCATGGCTGGGTCTTCCAGCATGACAACGACCCGAAACACACAGCCAGGGCAACAAAGGAGTGGCTCCGTAAGAAGCATCTCAAGGTCCTGGAATGGCCTAGCCAGTCTCCAGACCTGAACCCAATAAAAATCTTTGGAGGGAGCTGAAAGTCCGTATTGCCCAGCGACAGCCCCGAAACCTGAAAGATCTGGAGAAGGTCTGTATGGAGGAGTGGGCCAAAATCCCTGCTGCAGTGTGTGCAAACCTGGTCAAGAACTACAGGAAACGTATGATCTCTGTAATTGCAAACAAAGGTTTCTGTACCAAATATTAAGTTCTGCTTTTCTGATGTATCAAATACTTATGTCATGCAATAAAATGCTAAATAATTACTTATTCTGCCTCCCCACAGCTGAATCTGCAGAGCTTGGAAGATTGTATCCCCATATATATAACATTCTATTGAAAAAAATTGACGTTTTGAATCCTGCGTTGTTTTGCATATTAATTCATAAACCATGTGCCATGGAATGGGTACATCGAAAATCAATTTTGCCATTTATATGGTGGTTTTTTGGTCCTTAAATGAAATTGGTATATGTTTTTATTTATCACACTTTTCTTTAACCATTTATGTTCTTTAATACAGGGCCGACATACAAGTTCCTTACTTTTTCCCCCTTCTACTTGCCTCTTCCATTTTTGTGGTAATGCTGCAATTAATTGGTTGTAATTTTGGGTAGAGCAGACATTTGCATATGTCTGTGTTAGCTGCATGTGTGACATAACTCCACCAGTCCTATATATGATATCATTCACTAAAATTATACCTTTTAAAAAAATTCTTCAATACAGTTTTTTTAATCAATTAGTATATTTGAAATTAACCACAATATTTGCTGTACTCTTTGTTTCTGTCCTTTCAGGTGGATTAAAATGAAATTGCAACCAACTTTCTAAGGCTTGTTTAAAAAAATAAAGATATTTTGGAGATGATTTCCTTTTCAAACAACCGAAAGTGAGCAGGTGTAATCTGAATAAAGGGGAAAAGGCCCTTCCTGAATATAGGATGAGACATTCCTACAAATTGACTAGAGAACCAGTTTGGATTTAAGAATAACTTTTGTATGACTGATGCCTTTAGTGAGAGGTCTAATGCTTTAATATTTAATCATTTCTGTCCCCCGAATTCATATTCGTTATATAAATAGGCCCGTTTAATTTTATCTGGCTTGCCGTTCCAAATAAAATGGAATATGTTTTGTTCATATAATTTAAAAAACAGGTTACTAGGTGTAGGCAAATCCATAAGCAAATAGATAAACTGTGATATAACTAAAGAGTTAATCAGGGTGATTTTCCCACAAATAGACAGGTATTTTCCTTTCCATGGGAGCAAGAGCTTATCTATTTTTGCAAACTTTCCATGAAAATGTATTGTAATGAGATCATTTACTGTGGGATATGAATACCGAGTATGTCCACATCAGCGTAAGAGCATCACTCTTGTTTTTTGTTGTTGCTCTTTCTTACCGGGGTGTGCTGTTCTATCTTTCTGGTGCAGTGTATATCCCGCTAGCTGAATATCCATGTCATTCAGCCACGATTCCGTGAAACATAAGATATTACAGTTTTTGATGTCCCGTTGGTAAGATATTCGTGATCGTACCTCGTCTAGTTTATTGTCCAATGATTGCACGTTGGCGAGTAGTATTGACTCAGTACCACAAGGTCCCAGTACAACTATACTGTACATTCTTCTCAATATTAAGGACTCCTCCCACACAGTATACAAATGAATTAACTATACCATGACTCCACTCTCTTTTTCGTGTTGTTGTCAGGAACAAAAATAATTTGAGAACCGTGCTCCCAAATTATTACCAACACATCGACTGTCTAAAGAGACGCGCTGCTTTTTTGACACCCCACTCCAAAAAGCAAGTTCTGCAGGCTCTAGCTTTGTCTTACCTTGATTATTGTCCAGTCTTGTGGTTGAGTGCTGCAAGGAAAGACCTAGTTAAGCTGCAGCTGGCCCAAAACAGACCGGCACATCTTGCTCTTCATTGTAATCAGAGGGCTGATATAAATATTATGCATGCCAGTCTCTCTTGGCAAATATTTGTATTTATTTATTTCAACTTTATTTCAACAGGTAGGCTAGTTGAGAACACGTTCTCATTTACAACTGCGACCTGGCCAAGATAAAGCAAAGCAGTGCGACACAAACAACAACTCAGAGTTACACATGGAATAAATAAACATACAGTCAATAACACAATAGAAAAAAAGTATATATACAGTGTGTGCAAATGAGGTAAGATAAGGGATGTAAGGCAATAAATAGACCATAGTGGCAAAATAATTACAATTTAGCAATTAAACACTGGAGTGATAGATGTGCAGAAGATGAATGTGCAAGTAGAGATACTGGGGTGCTAAGGAGCAAAAATAAATAACAGTATGGGGATTAGGTAGTTGGATTGGCTATTTACAGATGGGCTATGTACAGGTGCAGCGATCTGTGAGCTGCTCTAAGAGCTGGTGCTTAAAGTTAGTGAGGGAGATATGAGTCTCCAGCTTCAGTGATTTTTGCAATTCGTTCCAGTCATTGGCAGCAGAGAACTGGAAGGAAAGGCGGCCAAAAGAGGAATTGGCTTTGGGGGTGACCAGTGAAATATACGTGCTGGAGCACGTGCTACGGGTGGGTGCTGCTATGGTAACTAGTGAGCTGAGATAAGGCGTGGCTTTACATAGCAAAGACTTATAGATGACCTGGAGCCAGTGGATTTGGCGACAAATATGAAGCGAGGACCAGCCAACGAGAGCATACAGGTCGCAGTGGTGGGTAGTATGTGGGGCTTTGGTGACAAAACGGATGGCACTGTGATAGACTGCATCCAATTTGCTGAGTAGAGTGTTGGAGGCTATTTTGTAAATGACATCGCCGAAGTCAAGGATCGGCAGGATAGTCAGTTTTACAAGGGTATGTTTGGCAGCTTGAGTGAAGGATGATTTGTTGTGAAATAGGAAGCCAATTCTAGATTTAATTTTGGATTGGAGATGTGAGTCTGGAAGGAGAGTTTACAGTCTAACCAGACACCTAGGTATTTGTAGTTGTCCACATATTCTAAGTCAGAGCCGTCCAGAGTAGTGATGCTGGATGGGCGGGCAGGTGCGGGCAGCGATCGGTTGAAGAGCATGCATTTAGTTTTACTTGCATTTAAGAGCAGTTGGAGGTCACGGAAGGAGAGTTGTATGGCATTGAAGCTTGTCTGGAGGTGAGTTAGCACAATGTCCAAAGAAGGGCCAGAAGTATACAGAATGGTGTTGTCTGGGTAGAGGTGGATCAAAGAATCACCAGCAGCAAGAGCGACATCCTTGATGTATAAATAGAAAAGAGTCGGCCTGAGATTAGAACCCTGTGGCACCCCCATAGAGACTGCCAGAGGTCCAGACAACAGGCCCTCCGATTTGACACACTGAACTCTGTCTAAGAAGTAGTTGGTGAACCAGGCGAGGCAGTCATTTGAGAAACCAAAGCTGTTGAGTCTGCCAATAAGAATGTGGTGATTGACAGAGTCGAAAGCCCTGGCCAGGTCGATGAATACAGCTGCACAGTATTGTCTCTTATCGATGGCGGTTATGATATCGTTTAGGACCTTGAGCGTGGATGAGGTGCAACCGTGACCAGCTCGGAAACCAGATTGCATTGCGGAGAAGGTACGGTGGGATTCGAAATGGTCAGTGATCTGTTTGTTAACTTGACTTTCAAAGACCTTAGAAGGGCAGGGTAGGATAGATATAGGTCTGTAGCAGTTTGGGTCTAGATTGTCTCCCCCTTTGAAGAGGGAGATGACCGCGACAGCTTTTCAATCTTTGGGGATCTCAGACGATACGAAAGAGAGGTTGAACAGGCTAGTAATAGGGGTTGCAACAATTTCAGCTGATAATTTTAGATTGTCTAGCACTGCTGATTTGTAGGGGTCCAGATTTTGCAACTCTTTCAGAACATCAGCTATCTGGATTTGGGTGAAGGAGAAATGAGGAGGCTTGGGAATTTTGCTGTGCGGGGTGCAGGGCTGTTGTCCAGGGTAGGGGTGGCCAAGTGGAAAGCACAGCCAGCCGTAAAAAATGCTTATTGAAATTCTCAATTATTGTGGATTTATCAGTGATGACAGTGTTTCCTAGCCTCAGTGAAGTGGGCAGCTGGGAGGAGGTGCTCTTATTCTCCATGTACTTTACAGTGTCCCAGACATTTTTGGAGTTTGTGCTGCAGGATACAGATTTCTGTTGGAAAAAGCTAGCCTTTGCTTTCCTAACTGCCTGTGTATATTGGTTCCTAACCTCTGAAAAGTTGCATATCGTGGGGGCTATTGGTCTAAACTCCACTCGCTGTGTTTGGAGGAAGAAGAAGGATGAGTACAACCCCAAGAACACCATCCCAACCGTGAAGCATGGAGGTGGAAACATCATTCTTTGGGGATGCTTTTCTCAAAGGGGACAGGACGACTGCACCGTATTGAGGGGAGGATGGATGGAGCCATGTATCGCAAGATCTTAGCCAACAACCTCCTTCCCTCAGTAAGAGCATTGAAGATGGGTCGTGGCTGGGTCTTCCAGCATGACAACGACCCGAAACACACAGCCAGGGCAACTAAGGAGTGGGTCCGTAAGAAGCATCTCGAGGTCCTGGGTTTGGCCTAGCCAGTCTCCAGACCTGAACCAATATAGAAAATCTTTGGAGGGAACTGAAAGTCCGTATTGCCCAGCGACAGCCCCGAAACCTGAAGGATCTGGAGAAGGTCTGTATGGAGGAGTGAGCCAAAATCCCTGCCGCAGTGTGTGCAAACCTGGTCAAGAACTACAGGAAACGTATGATCTCTGTAATTGCAAACAAAGGTTTCTGTACCAAATATTAAGTTCTGCTTTTCTGATGTACCAAATACTTATGTCATGCAATAAAATGCAAATTAATTACTTAAAAATCATACAATGTGATTTTCTGGATTTTTGTTTTAGATTCCGTCTCTCACAGTTGACATGTACCTATGATAAAAATGACAGACCTCTACATGATTTGTAAGTAGGAAAACCTGCAAAATCGGCAGTGTATCAAATACTTGTTCTCCCCACTGTAAACCTAGGCATTGAGTGATGAGAGAGGTATTGTTTCTAGAGACATCAATTAAACCAGTTGAGGTCACCGCATGTGTGGGAGGTAGGACAAGAGGGTTCGCTGAGGCATATTGAGCAGTGCTGGAGGCTCTACAGTGAAATAAGACAATAATCACTAACCAAAACAGCAATGGACAAGGCATATTGACATTAGGGAAAGGCATGCGTAGCCGAGTGATTATAGGTTCAGACAGCTAGTGGGCCGGGGATAGCAGGCTAGCAGAAGTGCCTTAGAGGGACGTTGAGACGGAAGAAGTCTGTTGAGGAGAGACTGACTCCATCACTTCTTTTTATAAGAAACAATGTGTTGAAAATCCCAAATTGTTTGCAAAGTAAACTTACACACAGCTCTAACACAAACACTTACCCCACCAGACATGCCACCAGGTGTCTGTTCACAGTCCCCAAATCCAGAACAAATTCAAGAAAGCGTACAGTATGATATAGAGACAATATTGCATGGCACTCCGTTCCATCTCATATTGCTCAAGTGAACAGCGAACCTGGTTTTAAAAAACAGATAAAGCAACACCTCACGGCACAACGCCTCTCCCCTATTTGACTTAGATAGTTTGTGTGTATGTATTGATATATAGGCTATGTGAGCCTTTTGTAAAATTGTTTTATTTAAATTATGTCCATGAGCTCTTCTTGTGGATGAATGTTCTGTATTATGTCATGTTTCATGTTTTGTGTGGACCCCAGGGAGAGTAGCTGATGCTTTTGCAACAGCTAATGGGGATCCTAATTAAATACCAAATGCAAAAACGAAATTCTACTCTTGACCACTGTCGCATGCCTTTTTGACACAGTTTAAGTCCCTCTCCCATCCTTCTTTCGGAAAACCCAACCATGACTACATCTTGCATCTTCCTGCCTACAAACAAAGATTCCAGAGGGAAGTTCCGGTGATCAGATCTGTACAGCGTTGGTCCGACCAATCAGAATTCCCGCTCCAATATTCCAGGTCGCCTCTGGAGATAACGTCAATCAACATGCCGACTCAGTTTCTGGATTCATAAAAAAATGCATAGATGACGTGATACCGATAGTATATTTTAAAACGCACCTGAATCAAAAAACATAGATTGATGGCAGCCTTGTAGGAAAACTGAAAGAGAGAGATTCTGATTATAAACAGGGCAAGGTGACGGGGGACAATAGTTTGGTTAAACAGTACAAATATGACTTGATCAAGAGGGTGAAACACAAGTACAGAGACAAAGTTGAGGAGACATTCAGCGGCCAGACACAAGGCTATGGTATGTAGCAGGGGCACCTAACAATCATGGATTACAAAAAGAAAGCCAGCCACATCGCAGTCACCAACGCCACCCTACCTGAAGAGCTAAACAACTTTTCTCAAGAGGACAATGACACAATGATTGTGAGCTGCTGAGGAGAGCCCCCGATGACAACATGGGCTACAAACTCTGTCTCCACTGAGGACGTATGTAAGTCATTCAAACGTGTTAACCCTCGCAGAGCTTCTGACCCAGATGGCATCTCTAGCCGTGCCCTCAGAGCATGTGCAGATCATTTTAAATCTCTCCCTAGCTCAGGCCTCTATACCCTCCTGTTTCAAGATGTCCACTATCATCCCTGTGCCCAAGAAAGGGAAAGTAACTTAATTAAATGACTACCGACCAGTAGCACTCACTTCCGTCATCATGAAGTGCTTTGAGAGGCTACTTAAAGACCATATCACCTGCTCCCTCCCCGAAACACTCGACCTTCTCCAATTCACCTACCACCCTGACAGATCCATGGACGACGCAATCGCCATTGCACTACACACTGCCCTTCCCCACCTGGACAAAATAAATGCATCTGTGAGGATGCTGTTCATTGACTACAGCTCTGTCTTCAATAACATAATGCCCTATAAGCTCATTACAAAGCTCATGGCCCTGGGTCTGAACTCCTCTCTACGTAAATGGGTCCTGGACTTCCTGATGGGCCATCCCCAGGTGGTGAAGGTAGGCAACATTAACTCCTCAACACTGACACAGGGTCACCACAAGCTTGCGTCCTCAGTATACCCACGACTGCAGGGCCTCACACAGTTCCAACTCCATCATCATGTTCGCTGATGACCCGACAGCTGATGACCCGACAAGTTCGCCTGATCACCAACAACGTTGAGACAGACTACAGGGAGGAGGTAGGCACTCTGATGGCGTGTTGCCAGCTAAGAAACCTCTCCCTCAATGTTAGAACAACAAAGGAGTTGATTATCCTCATCAAGAGGGCCGCTGTGAAGATGGTCAATAATGTCAAATTCCTCAGCGTACAGATCTCAGAGAAGCTGAAATGGTCTAACCACATGGACACCGTATTGAAGAAAGCACAACAATGACTCTTCAACCTCAGGATGCTGAAGAAAGTTGGCCTGTCCCCGAGGGACCTTAAAGTGTTCTACAGGACCAGCATATAGAGCACACTGTCGGGCTGCATTCACAGCCTGGTACGGCAACTCCGCCTCCAAGGCTCTTCAGAGGGTGATTGCGTGCACCATTGGGTGCACACTGCCTGCCCTACAGGACACCTCCAACACCAGTTGTCGCAGGAAGGCCAAGAAGATCATAAGGTACCCCAGCCACCCAAGCCCTGCCCTGTTCTCCCCACTTCAATCACTGAGACGCGGGCAGTACGAGAGCATCATGGCAAAAACTGAATGACTGGCCAATATCTTCTACCCTCAGACCGTCAGGCTGCTGAATAGCCACTACTAGTCAGCTACCTGCTCCCCCCCCCCAAACTACTTTTTTCCTGCTGCTCCCCACCCCCTCATTATTGTATTTCACTAGTCCTGCACATTGGCGCTCAAAGCCTAAAATTGTCACTGTACCCTGTCATTACACCTGCAACCTGTACATGTGACTATTAAACAATCTGAACCATAATTCTTCCAACAACTGTACACCCTGCTACATATCAGAGAATCTACTCACACATACACAAATAACACCATGACCCTTATTCAGACCCTGAGAAGAGTGAGTCATGTCAACTGACACCAGCTCCCTGACACAGCTAGAGGCAGGATACAGGAGACCCCCTGGTGGTTATAGAGAAATAGGTTAATTACCAATGTATATCAACAAGTGGCTTGAATGTAAACTGCCTCAGGAAAGGTTTACATTACTGTAGAGCCCTTGGTGAGGAGTTTAAAGTGAATGTCCATCAGTAGATGGGTAGTATAGGAAGTGTGTGTGGGTGTTTATTTAATATTTTAATATTTTAGTCATTTAGCAGACGCTCTTATCCAGATCGACATACAGGAGCAAATAGGATTAAGTACCTTGCTCAAAGACACATCGGCAGATTGTTCACCTATTCAGCTCTGTGTGTGTGTGTGTGTGTGTGTGTGTGTGTGTGTGTGTGTGTGTGTGTGTGTGTGTGTGTGTGTGTGTGTGTGTGTGTGTGTGTGTGTGTGTGTGTGTGTGTGTGTGTGTGTGTGTGTGTGTGTGTGTGAGACACCTGTACAAGCCAGCCATGTGTATGAAACAGTTAAGTCTAGAGAATCAGAGAAGAGCTATTAAGTAACTTGAAAAATAAATGGAAGGATGTTCTGGCAGCTACAAGGTATTGTGCAAATGTTGAATTTGGGAAAAAGTATATGCACAAAGGCAAAGACAGCCTTTAGATAGTCTTTTTGAGAGTGACCTAAAGAAGATCCTTCTGTTTGCCAGTAAATGGCATGCTGTGTTAAATATTAGTTAGATCATTTTCCTCTCCAGATGCACACTCAGGTTTCTCCTGCTGTCCTGTTGCAGACATACTTCTTCCTTTTTTACACTTATTTTGCCCCCCTTACTAAATTGCTGTGGAAAACCGTTTTCTTTGTTTATAAACCAATTCTCTACATCTCCTGTTCTTTTGGGATTTGGCAGCCAAACTTGGTATGACAATGACCATAGGAGTAGGCAAGACATCACAAACAGATCTGGCGCTAGGCTTGTAATATAGCAGGATGGCAACAGAAATTAGATGACAGTAGCAGTATGAAACTCTCTGTGCCCAGAACCAAAAATGAAA
Organism: Oncorhynchus gorbuscha; assembly: GCF_021184085.1. Classification (NCBI taxonomy): domain Eukaryota; kingdom Metazoa; phylum Chordata; class Actinopteri; order Salmoniformes; family Salmonidae; genus Oncorhynchus; species Oncorhynchus gorbuscha. Next base: position 72,510,847 of record NC_060179.1, on the reverse strand, counting down.
AACTGCAATTTAGCTTCTTGAATGTCTCAATCTTGGTATAATTATCTGAGGACAAACATGAGAGTAAAAAAAGAGAATGTGCCAAACGGCCATGAACATAATGAAGGACGGGGGCTCATGGCAGCCAGACTTTGAGTGTTTCATTCCTCTGAGACACATACGTTTACGTCTGGTTTTCCATGTACTTAAAGGGTGAAAGAAAAATAAACTGAAAGAACCAAAGTGATGTGTTATGTAATCCCTGTTAATTTTATAGGGCTATTATAAAATAATGTGCTACTGCATTCTAGATCAAAGCAGAAACAGCTGCAATTTACATTTACCACAAACATTTTCTTCCCAAAAAAGGTAGAATAAAACAGAACATTAGCTACATACCACAGGAGGCTGCTGAGGAGAGGACGGCTCATAATAATGACGGGAATGGAGTGAATGGTAAGGGATCAAATACATGGAAACCAGAATGGAATGGAATCAAACACACAGAAACCAGAATGGAATGGAATCAAACACACAGAAACCAGAATGGAATGGAATCAAACACACAGAAACCAGAATGGAATGGTATCAAACACACAGAAACCAGAATGGAATGGAATCAAACACACAGAAACCAGAATGGAATGGAATCAAACACACAGAAACCAGAATGGAATGGTATCAAACACACAGAAACCAGAATGGAATGGTATCAAACACACAGAAACCAGAATGGAATGGAATCAAACACACAGAAACCAGAATGGAATGGAATCAAACACACAGAAACCAGAATGGAATGGTATCAAACACACAGAAACCAGAATTGAATGGTATCAAACACATGGACACCAGAATGGAATGGAATCAAACACACAGAAACCAGAATTGAATGGAATCAAACATGGAAACCAGAATGGAATGGAATCAAACACACAGAAACCAGAATTGAATGGAATCAAACACACAGAAACCAGAATGGAATGGAATCAAACACACAGAAACCAGAATTGAATGGAATCAAACACATGGAAACCAGAATGGAATGGAATCAAACACACAGAAACCAGAATGGAATGGTATCAAACACACAGAAACCAGAATGGAATGGAATCAAACACACAGAAACCAGAATGGAATGGTATCAAACACATGGAAACCAGAATTGAATGGAATCAAACACACAGAAACCAGAATTGAATGGTATCAAACACATGGACACCATGTTTTTTAAACCATTCCATTGATTCCATTCCAGCAACTTCTGTAAGCCCGTCCTACCCAATTAAGGTGTCAAAGACTACCTGTTGAATTCGGAAGTTTACATACACTTAGGGTGGAGTCATTAAAACTCATTTTTCAACCACTCCACAAATGTCTTGTTAACTAACTATAGTTTTGGCAAGTGGGTTGTTAGGACATCTACTTTGTGCATGACACAAGTCATTTTTCCAACAATTGTTTACAGGCAGATTATTTAACTTATAATTCACTGTATCACAACTCCAGAGGGTCAGAAGTTTACATAAATTAAGTTGACTGTGCCTTTAAACAGTGTTGAGAAAATTCCAGAAAATTATGTAACGGCTTTAGAAGCTTCTGATAGGCTAATTGACATCATTTGAGTCAATTGGAGGTGCACCTGTGGATATATTTCAAGGCCTACCTTCAAACTCAACGCCTCTTTGCTTGACATCATGGGAAAATCGAAAGAAATCAGCCAAGACCTCAGAATGAAAAAGCATGCGCGAGCAAGGAGGCCTACAAACCTGACTCAGTTACACCAGCTCTGTCAGGAGGAACGGGCCAAAATTCACTCAACTTATTGTGGGAAGCTTGTGGAAGGCTACCTGAAACATTTGACCCAAGTTAAACAATTTAAAGGCAATGCTACCAAATACTAATTGAGTGTATGTACATTTCTGACCCACTGGGAATGTGATGGAAGAAATAAAAGCTGAAATAAATCATTCTCGCTACTATTATTCTGACATTTCACATTCTTAAAATCAAGTGGTGATACTAACTGACCGAAGACAGGGGATTTTTACTATGATTAAATGTCAGGAATTGTGAAAAAAACTGAGTGTAAATGTACTTGGCTAATGTGTATGTAAACTTCCGACTTCGCCTGTATATCCAGTATAATGTTGTTTACTGGCCATGTTCCGTGCTTGAAAGTGATAGCAAAATGATTAAGACACTAATTACTGTATTGTTGAAATATATTTCCAACGGCATACCGTAAGCTATTTACAATAACAATATCCAAACCATTTACCGTTCCCCCGTAAATTCCCAGTAAATGTTGTATTTATTTTTTAAAAATTAAATAGATGTAGCCAAGATAGAGTGTGTATAACAAGTTTAGGATGCTTGTGAACCTTACAGAACCTAGAAACTGTATTTACAAAACATACTTATAAAGATACTTCAGATGAATAAAGCACTGTGTTACCCCGGAGTGTCTTTGCATGGGGCATCAAATAAAATCATGAATGTGATCACTCGGCATCCCATTATGGAATCTTCACTATCAACTACAGATGGCTATAAAGTCTGAAAACCTCAAAAGATGGGCACTGGTACGTTATTGTCTCGCTATAAAACTGAAAACAAAGAGTTTCAAGACCAAACTCTGCCTCATGCCAAGTAAAGGGGTTGAGTGCCATAGATAGTTCAGGTCTTGATTAGGAACAGTCAGTATGCATTGCATTGAGAACAGACTTGGGTTGAAATACAATTAGAAATATTTCAAATACTTTAAGCATTTGTGTTAAAATGCCTAGAGCGCCAGGTGGGCAGGGTTAGGACTTTCTAGACTTTTCTATATGTTCTGTTAGGTTCTAAGTTCTGGTACAAATCCAGTCGGACACCAAAGAATGCTTAGACTAGATTTATTCCACCCAGACTGAATGCATAACATAACATACAAGTCACACAGCATATACAGTGCCTTGCGAAACTTTTGCCACATTTCAGGCTTCAAACATAAAGATATAAAACTGTATTTTTTTGTGAAGAATCAACAACAAGTGGGACACAATCATGAAGTGAAACAACATTTATTGGACATTTCAAACTTTTTTAACAAATCAAAAACTGAAAAATTGGGCGTGCAAAATTATTCAGCCCCTTTACTTTCAGTGCAGCAAACTCTCTCCAGAAGTTGATCCATTGTTGACCTAAATGACTAATGATGATAAATACAATCCACCTGTGTGTAATCAAGTCTCTGTATAAATGCACCTGCACTGTGATAGTCTCAGAGGTCCGTTAAAAGCGCAGAGAGCATCATGAAGAACAAGGAACACACCAGGCAGGTCCGAGATACTGTTGTGAAGAAGTTTAAAGCCGGATTTGGATACAAAAATATTTCCCAAGCTTTAAACATCCCAAGGAGCACTGTGCAAGCGATAATATTAAAATGGAAGGACTATCAGACCACTGCAAATCTACCAAGACCTGGCCGTCCCTCTAAACTTTCAGCTCATACAAGGAGAAGACTGATCAGAGATGCAGCCAAGAGGCCCATGATCACTCTGGATGAACTGCAGAGATCTACAGCTGAGGTGGGAGACTCTGTCCATAGGACAACAATCAGTCGTATATTGCACAAATCTGGCCTTTATGGAAGAGTGGCAAGAAGAAAGCCATTTCTTAAACATATCATTTCTTAAAGATAGATTTTCTTCAGCAGGGACAGGGAAGATGGTTAAAATTGATGGGAATATGGATGGAGCCAAATACAGGACCATTCTGGAAGAAAACCTGATGGAGTCTGCAAAAGACCTGTGACTGGGACGGAGATTTGTCTTCCAACAAGACAATGATCCAAAACATAAAGCAAAATCTACAATTGAATGGTTCCTAAATAAACATATCCAGGTGTTAGAATGGCCAAGTCAAAGTCCAGACCTGAATCCAATCGAGAATCTGTGGAAAGAACTGAAAACTGCTGTTCACAAATGCTCTCCATCCAACCTCACTGAGCTCGAGCTGTTTTGCAAGGAGGAATGGGAAAAAATTTCAGTCTCTCGTTGTGCAAAACTGATAGAGACATACCCCAAGCGACTTACAGCTGTAATCGCAGCAAAAGGTGGCGCTACAAAGTATTAACTTAAGGGGGCTGAATAATTTTGCACGCCCTATTTTTCAGTTTTTGATTTGTTAAAAAGGTTTGAAATATCCAATAAATGTCGTTCCACTTCATGATTGTGTCCCACTTGTTGTTGATTCTTCACAAAAAAATACAGTTTTATATCTTTATGTTTGAAGCCTGAAATGTGGCAAAAGGTCGCAAACTTCAAGGGGGCCGAATACTTTCGCAAGGCACTGTAGGTGATATATAGTTCTGTACTGAACATACCAGTCTTTTCTTTCTGTCTAGGTCTGTGTGTGTCTCCATTCTAATGTAAATACATCTGTACATGTGGATGGGTGTGTTAGTATGTAGTAACGTCTGCGTGTCAGACTCGCAGGCTGCTGAGCGGTGCAGTCAGATGGTGATGTCACTGTAGCCCCTGGGTCTCAGTAATGCTGCTGTAACTCTCCAGGCCCTGGCATCCATCCCTCTGTAAAGCCTCACTGTGAGATCACAGCCAATGGGATAAAAGGAAGCTCTCTAGCTAACGAGGCCCGTTGGTCCCCATTACAGTATGGTGTAAATAACACAAGCGTCATTGTCAGGTCCAGACCTGGGTTCATATAGCATTTGCTTTCTTTCAAATTTTTGAATGCGCTTGCCTGTTGTAATGGGATCCAGCCGGTTGTCATGACAGGGTGACCCTGATGGCGGCGTTGCCAGGGCGGAACAGACTCAGCCTCCCGTCCAGAGTCCCGGTCAGCAGCTGGGACGGAGAAAGACAGAGAATAAGGATGACATCAACCTACCCTTTGACTGATCACATGAGGGTGATTATAAACAGAGACTGACTGTAATTCCCTTTTCCTGATGACTTAAACTGAGATCTTCCGCTGCTCTACAGTATGTTCGCTACATACTTCAGTCTGAGACTGGCACCTTTGAAGTCGTTTCGGGGGACGTCAAAATGAGGAATTCTGTACAAAACTAAGTATTTAGCGATTGGATCATCTGTAACTAAACAGAGTAGCAAAGCCAAATAAGACATGTTCTAAATGCCGCTTTACCCACGTGTTCTGGCTCTGGCCCAATCCATCGCTTTCTGGGACACATCAGAACGGTTAGAATGTGTTTGCGTTCTAGAAATCGCCAGGGAGGTACTCAGATCGAGACTCGTTGAGGAGAAGAAACTAACGCTGTGGGTGTGGCGTAACGTCTGGCCGGAGCAAGGAGTTTGGGTAGCCAGGCAAGTATTCATACCTATCACGCTAAACTCTTTAGGGTGCCTCTCTATATGATCCTATAGTCTGGTTGTGCTGTCTTGCTAAGTCCTATACATATCAACTGGCATGAAAACGACCGTAGGAGCACAAAAGACAGTAGAGAAATATCTGGGACCAGGCTATTAGGCTATTTATTCCCTCTATCATACTGTTACATTTAACTCAGCATGATCCAAACTTCTAATTGGGGAAAGCCATGCAATATTGCATAACAGCACTGATCTCTACAACAAAGCTAAACTAAGAACTTTGCAGCAGTTAAATCCCCAGGTTTATGATATCTCATAGCAATTCTCAGACCGTCCACACTGTGTCCCAAATAGCCCCCTATAACCTACATGCTCAGAAAAAAGGGTTATTCGGCTGTCCAAAAGAATAACCTTTTTTGATCCCGGTAGAACTTATTTGGGTTCCATGAAGAACCCTCTGTGGAAAGGGTTCTACATGGAACTCAAAGGGGTTATTTCTACCTGGAACCAAAAGGGTTCATAGTTCTACATAAGTTGCATGGACTCTGTATGCAATAATTAACATGATTTTTTAATTACTACCTCATCTCTGTACCCCACACATACTATTATCTGTAAGGTCCCTCAGTGGAGCAGTGCATTTCAAACACAGATTCAAACACAAAGACCTGGGAGGTTATCCAATGCCTCGCAAAAAAGGGCACCTATTAGTAGATGAGTAAAAATGAAAAAAAGCAGACATTGAATACCCCTTTTAGTATGGTGAATTTATTAATTACACTTTGGATGGTGTATCAATACATCCAGTCACTATAAAGGTACAGGTGTCCTTACTAACTCAGTTGCCAGAGAGGAAAGAAACTGCTCAGGGATTTCACCATGACGCCAATGGTGACTTTAAAACACTTACAGAGTTTAATGGCTGTGATAGGAGAAAACTGAGGATGGATAAACAACATTGTAGTTACTCCAAAATACTACAAAAGTAGGAAGCCTTGTTGCAAACATGCATTCTGTTTGCAACAAGGCACTAAAGTAAAATTGCAAATAATGTGGCAAAGAAATTAACTTTATGTCCTGAATATAAAGCGTTATGTTTGGGGCAAATCCAACACAACACATCACTGAGACTCAAGCATGGTGGTGGCTGCATCATGTTATAGGTATGCTTGTCATTGGCAAGGACTAGGGAGTTTTTGGGGATAAAAACAAACAGAATAGCGCTAGCACAGGGAAAATGACATGGAATGTTCTTGAGTGGGCTAGTTACAGTTTAGACTCAAATCAGCTTGAAAATATATGTCAAGACTTGAAAATGGTTGTCAAGCAATTATCAACAATCAACTTGACAGAGCTTGAAGAATTTTGAAAATAATAATGTGCAAAAAATATTGTACAATCCAGGTTTGCAAAGCTGTAATACCTGCCAAAGGTGATTCTAACATGTATTGAGTAACGGGTGTGAATACTTATGTAAATGAGATATTTCTGTATTTCATTTTCAATACATTTGCAAACATTTCAAAAAATATGTTTTCCTTGGCATTATGGGTTATTGTGTGTAAAAAAGATATTAAGCCAAGCAGCCTGAGCCACACACTCATGGATACAGACACACGCATTCACGGACGTAGACACGCACACACACACACACACACACACACACACACACACACACACACACACACACACACACACACACACACACACACACACACACACACACACACACACACACACACACACACACACACACACACACACACACACACACACACACACACACGTATCCCCTTGTCCTCAGCTGCATCTCTCTCTCAAAGAGGAGGGATCATGATCTCAGCTATCCCCTGTCGGCCAATCAGCCAGTGACCCGGGCCAGAGCAACATTACCTCACCACTACGGCAGCCAATCTACAGGCTCCAATGCAACCTGGGAAACCTTCCATTTAGAGATTCATAGTGAGATTCTGGCCAGTGTGAGAGAGTCTGTGTCCTCAACAGCACTCCAGTACCTATTAAGTGTACCACTTTTGACCAGGACCCATAGCGCTCTGGTCAAAAGTTGTGTGCTATAAAGGGAATATGGTGCCATTTGGGACGCATACTGAAAAACCTTCCATTTGGGGTTCATAGTGAGACTTATGGTACTCATTCATAACGGGTTATGAGAGCTGTGGAAATTGATGTCACTCCGAGACATTAGTCAACACTGTACTGTACTAGTCGGTGACCTCAGGTTAACATACACCCCAAAAATTATCTGTATTCCATCACACAAATGATCTGCACAGGTGCAAAAAATGACAGGGACTATTCCATTGGTTTCATTGCGCCAGGCAAGCTCAATAAAGCACAAGTATTTAAAATATATTAAATATGATTGGAGCCAGGTCTGATATCAACGAGAGACCAGTACATCAGCTAAACTTTCTAAGGATGGATGAGTGAATAGGCCCATATGCAGTCAACACCCTGATATGATAGGAAAGAGTCAGAACATCAGTCAAATACAAGTAGTCTGCTTAGCCCTAACCTTGCACTTCAGCTAAACTTTCTGAGGATTGATGAGTGAATACGCCCCTGTTGGGAAAGAGTTAGAAGAGTCTGAAGTGTTTGGATGGAAGATGAGTCAAACACTAGTAGGGCTGACTAGTATCTATCAGGGTTTATTTATTTAATCAGACACACACACATGCGCACAAACGTATGCACACACACACTGTCTCGCCCTATATCTATCAGGGTTTATTTTTTAAATCTCTTCTGGTTCGGATGTTGATGCTGTAGCAGATCCTCCTTACTGGAGACACAGGGACAATATCCAGCTGTGTGTGGAACGCTAGAAGAGGAGAGTTCACTGACACAGACACGCAGGGCTGGCTCTAACCTTTTGGGGGCCTTATGCAAGATTTGGTTGGGAGCCCCCCCACCTTGCCGCAAATCATTTTAATTTCACACAGTTAATTTCACGCAATTCTACAATCTTTGCCATGGGGCGTTAAGAAAATGTAGCAATCATTGAATTCTAATTTTTTTGGCTTGAGGCAGAGGGAATTGTTTTCTACAATTTTACAGCTAATTTCCTGCAATTCTACACATTTTTCCATGTACACATTTTCCATGACTTATGCCATGTTAATATGATATCTGAGTGAGAAAGACTAATTAAATCAATGGTGGCCTCTGGAGGTCAGGGCCCTGTGCAGTTGTTTTAATTTTTTATAGCTGGCTGGATTAAATAACAATCTAAACATTGCTAGCTGACATGGCTAATTGAGAGACTCTCAGTTCCTTACATAACAAGATAAAAACGGCTGGTTCTGCTTTATTTGGAGAGTATCTTCATACAGACTTCATAAGCACTACATAGATGCTTTACAAATCATATATAACCGTATGTCATGCGCTATAAAGATTCATAATGTGGCATAAGTGTGTGACATAACCAACAATGTATTTAGTCACATTTATTAGAGCATGAAAGACAGTTATAGATGATTTGTGACCCATTTATGTGGTGCTTATGAAGCCTATATGAATGCTTTATGGTGGCCCTCTAAAGGACGGGGCCCTAAGCGACTGCTTATGCCTGGAGCAGGCCCTGCACACATGCTGACTGTCTGTCTGCGTCTCTCTCACTCACACACATGCTCTGCAGGAAGTCAGTCACCCCACCCATACACATAGACATGCACGCACGCATACACACACACACACACACACACACACACACACACACACACACACACACACACACACACACACACACACACACACACACACACACACACACACACACACACACACACACACACACACACACACACACACACAGTGTTCTTATATTCTTGTGGGGACCTAAAATGTATTTCCATTCAAAATCCTATTTTCCCTAAACCTAACCCTAAACCTTATCCTAACCCTAACCCTTATCCCAACCCTAACCCTTATCCTAACCCTAACCCTAACCCCTAAACTTAAAATAACATTTGTCCTTATGGACGTGGGAAATGACCCCATGTAGGAGAATTTTCCTTGTTTTGCTATTATTCTGTCAGTAAAACATTAAATGGACATGTAGCTTACCTCCTTGTCACGCCTTGGTCATTGTATTTTGTGTTTTTGTTATATGTTTGGTTAGGCCAGGGTGTGACATGGGTTTATATGTTGTTTTTCGTATTGGGGTTTGTAGTATTTGGGATCGTGGCTGATTAGGGGTGTTGTATAGGCTTGGCTGCCTGAGGCGATTCTCAATCAGAGTCAGGTGATTCTCATTGTCTCTGATTGGGAACCGTATTTACGTAGCCTGAGTTTCGCTTTGTATTTCGTGGGTGATTGTTCCTGTCTCTGTGTAGTGTTCACCAGATAGGCTGTAATAGGTTTTCGTTCCGTTTGTTGTTTTTGTATTTATGAGTTATTTCATGTATCGTTTCCGTTTTTATTTATTAAAGATCATGATTAACAAACACGCTGCATTTCGGTCCGACTCTCTTCCTTCAACAGACGAACGCCGTTACACTCCTATTACCCCTACCCATCTAGCTAACCCTCCTATTACCCCTACCCATCTACATAACCCTCCTATTACCCCTAACCATCTAGCTAACCCTCCCATTACCCCTACACATCTAGCAAACCCTCCTATTACCCCTACACATCTAGCAAACCCTCCCATTACCCCTACCCATCTAGCTAACCCTCCTATTACCCCTACCCATCTAGCAAACCCTCCCATTACCCCTAACTATCTAGCTAACCCTCCTATTAAAAATGGCCCTAACCATCTAGGTAACCATCATATTACCCCAAATCATCTAGCTAACCCTCCCATTACCCCTAGCCATCTAGCTAACCCCCCATTACCCCTAACCATCTAGCTAACTCTCCATACCCCTAACCATCTAGCTAACCCTCCCAATACCACTAACCATCTAGCTAACCCTCCTATTAAATGTCCCTAACCATCTAGCTAACCCTTCCATTAGCCCTAACCATCTAGCTAACCCTCCCATTATCCCTAACCATCTAGCTAACCCTCCCATTACCCCTAACTATGTAGTTAACCATTTTCTTAAATGGCCCTAACCATCTAGCTAACACTCCTATTAAATAACCCTAACCATCTATATAAAACTCCTATTAGCCTTAACCATCTAGCTAACCCTCCTACAAGCCATAAATGTCTAGCTAACCCTTCCAATACCCCTAACAATCTAGCTAACCCTCCCATTATCCCTAACCATCTAGATAACCCTCCCATTACCCCTAACTATGTAGCTAACCATTTTCTTAAATGGCCCTAACCATCTAGCTACCACTCCTATTAAATAACCCTAACCATCTATATAAAACTCCTATTAGCCTTAACCATCTAGCTAACCCTCCTACAAGCCCTAACTGTCTAGCTAACCCTACCAATACCCCTAACAAGCTAGCTAACCCTCCTATTAAGTTCCAACTGGAACTCAAAATAATTATTATAACTTTAGCTGTGTGAGTTTAAATAAAGTCATGCAATACAATAAGTGTACACATTTGGTGAATCATAATAACTCACATAATCATGCATGTATGTAAGATGTGTCTAGTAATTAGAAATATGATGTTGGCTTCCTAGGGGTGTGTTCATGATTTGATGCCATGATAATTATGACCTGACTGAAGGAAAAAAACAACACACTCATACATATTGGTTGGTAGGTAAAATTAGGGTAGCAAAGCAACCGGTAGTTTCCCAAAGTTACCAGAATTTTCAGTCGTTTTGGTAATTAACAGAAAATCTATGGCTATCTAGCAGAACTTAGGTAATTTTTACTTGAATAACTTAAAAAATGTATTCATATATAGCATTAATTTTATATACAGTGCTGTGAAAAAGTATTTGCCCCTTTTTAATTTTCTCTACTTTTGAAAAATAAAGTGACATGTAGTTTTTCGTGATATCGAATTGTTAGTTATAGTCTTGTCCCATTGCTGCAACTCTCGTACAGACTCAGGAGAGGTGAAGGTTGAGAGCCATGCGTCCTCCGTAACACAACCCTCCCAAGCCGCACTGCTCACTTAACCCGGAAGCCAGCCGCACAAATGTGTCGGAGGAAACACTGTCCAACTGGCTACCGAAGTCAGCGTGCATGTGCCCGACCCACCGCAAGGAGCTGCTGAATGTGATGGGACAAGGGCATCCCGGCTGGCCAAACCCTCCCCTAACCTGGAAAATTGTGACGCACCTCAAGGGTCTCCCAGTCGCTGGATCGAACCGGGGTCTGTAGTGATGCCTCTAGCACTGTGATGCAGTGCCTTGGACTGTTGCACCACTCAGGAGGCCCTACTTTTAAATATTTTCAATACAGAATGTTATCAGATCTTCAACCAAAACGTAACATTAGATAAAGGGAACCTGAGTCAACGAATAACACAACAATTGTGTTACCTTCAGTTGCAATGACTTCAAACAAACACTTCCTATAGTTGTTGATCAGTCTCTCATGTTGCTGTAGAGGAATTTTGGCCCAGTCTTCCATGCAGAACTGCTTTAACTCAGTGACATTTGTGGGTTTTCAAATATGAACTGTTCATTTCAAGTCTTGCGACAACATCTCAATTGGGATAAGGCCTGGACTTTGACTAGGCCATTCCAAAACTTCAAATTTGTTGCTTTTTAGCCATTTTCATGTAGACTTGACTGTGTGTTTCAGATGATTGTCTTGCATCATGACCCAGCTGCGCTTCAGCTTCAGCTCACAGACAGATGGCCTGACATTTTCCTGTAGAATTTATGGTTCCTTCTATTAAGGCAAGTCGTCCAGGTCCTGAGGAATGTCGTCCAGGTCCTGAGGAAGCAAGGCATCCCCAAACCATCACACCACCACCACCACCACCACGCTTGACCGTCGGTATAAGGTTCTTACTGTGGAATGGAGTGTTTGGTTTTTCACCAGGCATAATGGGACCCATGTCGTCCAAAAATATATACATTTGACTCATCTGTCCATAGAACATTCTTCCAAGATTCTTGATGATCATCCAGGTGCTTCCAGGTACTTTTTCTGAAAACTTCAGTCAACCTTTTGGACAAGATGGGTCCCATTATGTCTGTCGAAAACCAAACACTGCATTCCATAATTTTTTGTTATTGTCATGCATAGGTGTAATGGGTGGCAGGGAAGTCAGGCGCAGGAGAGTCAAATGGAGTGTAAAATGGAGTCTTTTAATAAAGTCCACGGAGTATGCTCCATAACACTAAATGAACATAAACAAACAAACATGGGTACGAGGACCCGACGCGCACCTATACAACAAAATGGATCGAACAGAGTACGCCGGAACCCCCTCGATGTCTAGAGGAGGCGGAGGAACATTACGCACTTCAGCCTCCTGGAGCGGGCCAGCCACCATTGGCCTGAGGAGAGACACATGGAACGAGGGGTTAATACGGTAATGAGTGGGTAGTTGTAACCTATAACATACCTCGTTCACTCTCCTCAGGACTTTAAACGGCCCCACAAACCGCAGACCCAGCTTCTGGCAGAGCAGGCGAAGGGGCAGGTTTCGGGTCGAGAGCCAGACCCTGTCCCCTGGTGCGAACACTGGGGCCTCACTGCGGCGACGGTCTGCGCCAATTTTCTGGCGCCTTATGGCACGCTGAAGGTGGACGTGGACTGCCTCCCAGGTCTCTTCAGCGTGCCGAAACCAATTGTCCACCGCAGGGGCCTCGGTCTGGCTCTGATGCCAAGGAGCCAGAACCGGCTGATACCCTAATACACATTGAAAGGGAGTAAGGTTAGTGGAGGAGTGATGTAACGAGTTCTGAGCCATCTCTGCCCAGGGCACGAACTTCGTCCACTCCCCCGGCCGATCCTGGCAATAAGACCGCAGAAACCTACCCACATCCTGGTTAACTCTCTCCACCTGCCCATTACTCTCGGGGTGAAAACCTGAGGTAAGACTAACCGAGATCCCCAGACGCTCCATGAACGCCTTCCAGACCCTTGATGTGAACTGGGGACCCCGATCAGACACTATATCCTCAGGCACCCCATAGTGCCGGAAAACGTGTGTAAACAGAGCCTCTGCAGTTTGTAAGGCCGTAGGGAGACCGGGCAAAGGGAGGAGACGACAGGACTTTGAAAACCGATCCACAACGATCAGGATTGTGGTGTAACCCTGTGAAGGTGGAAGATCAGTCAAAAAATCCACCGACAGGTGCGACCACGGCCGTTGAGGAATGGGTAGAGGTTGTAGCTTACCTCTGGGCAGGTGTCTAGGAGCCTTGCACTGAGGGCGCACACCGAGCAGGAAGAAACATAAATCCTCACGTCCTTAGCTAAAGTGGGCCACCAGTATCTCCCGTCAAGACAGCGCATCGTCCGACCTAATCCTGGATGACCAGAGGAGGATGACGTGTGAGCCCAATATATCAATCGGTCGCGGACAGCAGACGGAACGTACAGACGACCAGCTGGACACTCAGGGGGAGAAGGCTCTACACGTGACGCCCGCTCAATGTCCGCGTCCAGCTCCAACACTACAGACGCCACCAGACACGAAGCTGGGAGTATGGGAGTGGGATCCATGGACCGCTCCTCTGTGTCATACAGCCGAGACAATGCGTCTGCCTTAACGTTCTGGGAGCCTGGTCTGTAAGAAAGAGTAAACACAAAACGAGTGAAAAACATGGCCCACCTTGCCTGGCGAGGATTCAATCTCTTCGCCTGCCGGATATACTCCAGATTGCGGTGGTCAGTCCAGATGAGAAAAGGGTGTTTAGCCCCCTCAAGCCAATGCCTCCACACCTTCAAAGCTTCTACGACAGCTAACAGCTCTCGGTTCCCCACATCATAGTTTCGCTCCGCCGGGCTGAACTTCTTTGAAAAGAAAGCACAGGGGCGAAGCTTCAGTGGCGTACCCGAACGCTGAGAGAGCACTGCTCCTATCCCAGCTTCGGATGCGTCCACCTCCACTATGAATGGCAAAGAGGGATCCGGATGAGCCAGCACAGGCACCGAGGTAAACACAGTCTTCAGGTGCTCAAAAGCCCTGTTCGCCTCAGCCGACCACTGCAAGCGCACCGGGCCCCCCTTTAGCAGTGAGGTAATGGGAGCTGCCACCTGACCAAAACTCCGGACAAACCTCCGGTAGTAATTGGAAAACCCCAAAAAACGCTGCAACTCCTTTACCATGGTTGGAATCGGCCAATTACGCACGGCTGTAATGCGGTCGCTCTCCATCTCCACTCCTGAAGTGGAAATCCGATGCCCCAGGAAGGAGATGGATTGTTGGAAAAACAAGCATTTCTCAGATTTGACATATAGATCATGCTCCAACAGGCGACCAAGCACCCTGCGCACCAGGGACACATGCTCGGCGCGTGTAGCAGAGTATATCAGAATATCATCGATATACACCACTACACCCTGCCCGTGCAGGTCCCTGAAGATCTCATCTACAAATGATTGGAAAACTGATGGAGCGTTCATCAACCCATATGGCATGACAAGGTACTCATAATGACCTGAGGTGGTGCTAAATGTCGTCTTCCACTCATCACCCTTCTTAATATGCACCAGATTGTACGCACTCCTGAGATCCAATTTTGTGAAAAAGGTAGCGGGTAACTATATTTCACTGTGATTTTATTAAGACCTCGATAATCAACGCACGGGCGTAAACCACCATCCTTTTTTTTCACAAAAAAGAAACTTGAAAGAGACGGGTGAAATGGATGGCTGAATGAACCCCTGATGCAGGGATTCAGAGACATATGTCTCCATAGCCTCCGTCTTCACTAGTGACAGGGGATACACGTGACTCTTGGGATATGCAGCGTCTACCAGGAGATCTATCTCACAATCCCCCCGTCGATGGAGTGGTAATTGAGTCGCCTTCTTTTTACAGAATGCGAGAGCCAAATCGGCATATTCGGGGGGAATGCGCACGGTGGAGACCTGGTCTGGACTTTCCACCGTAGTAGCACCAACGGAAACCCCTAAACACCTACCTGAGCATTCTCGCGACCACCCCGTGAGAGCCCTCTGTGACCAAGAAACAGTGGGGTTATGACAAACTAACCAGGGTAGGCCTAGCACCACAGAATACGCAGGAGAATCAATAAGGAAAAGACTAATCTTCTCCTTGTGACCCTCCTGCGTTATCATACACAAAGGTGCGGTTACCTCCCTGATAAACCCTGACCCTAATGGTCGACTATCTAAGGCATGAATAGGGAAAGGCATATCCACAGTAACAATAGGGATCCCTAAACTATGAGCTAGACTTTTATTAATGAAATTCCCAGGCGCACCTGAATCTACTAGCACCTTATACTGGGAATGCAGTGAAAAATCAGGAAAAGAGACAGAGACAAACATTAGTGCAGCAGAGGGCTCTGGGTGAGAATGGTGCCTACTCACCTGGGGTGACGCCAGAATGCCCTGCCTGCCCTCTCTATTCCCAGAGGAACCAACCCGGCACCGACCAGCAGTGTGCTCTCTGCGACCTTGAATGGTGCTCGAGCGGGAACCCCTCCGGTCTCCCTGCGCACCATCCCTCCCAATTCCATAGGTTCGGGAGAGAGGGTGCGGGAGGATGGAACAACCAGACCCCGATCTAGACATCCACGAGTAGCCAGCATGTTGTCCAGATTGATGGACATGTCCACCAGCTGGTCGAAGGTGAGGGTGGTGTCTCTACAGGCCAGCTTCCGACGGACGTCCTCACGTAGACTACAACGGTAATGGTCGATCAGGGCCCTGTCGCTCCATCCAGCGCCGGCAGCCAAGGTCCTAAACTCCAAAGCAAAATCCTGTGCACTCCTTGTCTCCTGCCTCAGATGATAGAGAAGCTCACCCGCTGCTTTGCCTTCAGGTGGGTGATCGAATACTATCCGGAATTGGCGGGTGAACTCCTCAAAATGGTCCAGCGCCGCATCCTCCCTACTACACACAGTGCTGGCCCATTCCAGGGCTTTTCCGGTGAGGCATGAGACGAGGGCGTAACTCTTCTCACGGTCAGATGGTACTGGGGAGGCCGTGGCTAGATACAAGTTCAGTTTAAGGAGGAAACCCTGGCAGCCGGCAGTATCTCCGTTGTATCCCGTAGGTAGGGATAAATGGATCTTCGATTCCAGAGAGGAAAAAGTGTTCGCGGGAGATTCCGGTTGTGGTGGTGGTGGCGCTGGAGAAACTCCCTGTCTCTCCCAGCGATCCATTTTCATGACAATGTGATCCATGACGGAGCTGATAACGTCAAGCTCCCTCGCTTGTTCCTGAAAGCGTTCCTTCAGCTCCATGGGCATAGTGTCCTCTCCTGCTGACTTCATATATTGGTCAGAGATTCTGTCATGCATAGGTGTAATAGGTGGCAGGGAAGTCAGGCGCAGGAGAGTCAAATGGAGTGTAAAATGGAGTCATTTAATAAAGTCTAGTATGCTCCATAACACTAAATGAACATAAACAAACAAACATGGGTAAGAGGACCCGACGCTCACCTATACAACAATCACACTACACTGACAATAAAACAATCTCTGACAAAGACATGAGGGGAAACAGAGGGTTAAATACACAACAGGTAATGAATGGGATAGAAAACAGATGTGTGGGAAGACAAGACAAAACCAATGGAAAATGAAAAAAGGATCAATGATGGCTCGAAGACCGGTGACGTCGAACGCCGAGCACCGCCCGAACAAAGAGAGGCAACGACTTCGGCAGAAGTCGTGATAGTTATTTGTAAACTCAGGTTCCCTTTATCTAATATCAGGTTTTGATTGAAGTTCTGATATGCCACTGTATCATTGTCCATGAGTTTCTTGTAGAAATAATTGACAAATTAATGACAAAAGAATCTAACGAACAATGGCATTATTTTCAATTAACTGCAACTCTTCCAACTATTGATGTGTTTCACAACTGCCACCAAACATTTACAGCAACAACATACTGACATAGTAAAATAAATGAATACATGTGTGTGTGTAAAAATATATAAAGGATATTTCATGCTGAAACCCTCATATTAAACACCAATGGTATTCACTAAATTGATGGTTTATATTTAGAATCATGTTTTACAGATTTGTCATTATATTTTTATTTTAAAATAATAATTTCATATATTTCACGTTGCCACAAAGTCAGAGATCATTACAGACACCTGTAAAAATCTGAAGAGCCACTAGATGTCTTGTGATAGATTACATTAAATATTTGAAAGATACCAACATTCTGGTAGTTTACTGGTAAACTTAGAAAGTTTCCAGTAATATACTCTCCCTTTGCAACCGTAGGTATAATCGTACATAGTAATTGCATCAACTTGCTGATTGTTCCCCATCAGCTTAGTACAGGGCATTCCATGTCTTTATGTCTGTCTGAGGTGGGACTTTTAATGGGCAATCTACAGTTTCTACATCCATTAGTGGGCTTATAAATTAATGATATACAACATCGATTCTTGACGAATATAACTTATAAATGCCTCATGAACTTAGATCAACTATCTAGCCCCATCAGAACCCCCCAAATAAGCTTGTTTTAGTCCTTTGATTGATTGTAAACAAAACGATCATTTTGATTTCATGGCTGGTCAGACCTTTCATCCATAGTCTATGAATTTGAGAATGGTTATATTTCTCCAGCCCCATCCGTCAGCTTTTACATCTTCAAAACATGTTTAAAACTATCATTTTGATCACATGGATGGTCAGTCCTTGCATGCATAGCCCTGTCTATGAATTTGAGAGTGGTTCTCTCTAGCCGCATCCCTCAGCTATTTAAACAAATCGGTGACCCATTTGATATTGTCTGAACTGCAGATTTCAGTACAGAGACAGCCAGAGCAGACAGACATATGGACGACTGACAGGGTCAATATGGCTCTTCAGTCCAGATGGTCTAGCTTACCTCAGATGGTCTAGCTTACCCCAGATGGTCTAGCTTACCCCAGATGGTCTAGCTTACCCCAGGACAGGACCCCGACTGAGAAAGTTCCAACTACACACTGACACTGACTGTCTGTCTGTCTGACTGACAGAAGGATGGACAGACAGACGGCGTACTCATGGTTGCCTCGTCTTATCATAGGGGTTAACTACATCCTTATTACTACATCCTGGCTTTGGCCGCTACATCCTTATTACTACATCCTGGCTATGGCCACTACATCCTTATTACTACATCCTTATTACTACATCCTGGCTATGGCCACTACATCCTTATTGCTATATCCTGGCTATGGCCACTACATCCTTATTACTACATCCTGGCTATGGCCACTACATCCTTATTACTATATCCTGGCTATGGCCACTACATCCTGGCTATGGCTACTACAGCCTTATTACTACATCCTTATTACTACATCCTGGCTATGGCCACTACATCCTGGCTATGGCCACTACATCCTTATTACTACATCCTGGCTTTGGCCACTACATCCTTATTACTACATCCTGGCTATGGCCACTACATCCTTATTACTACATCCTGGCTATGGCCACTACATCCTTATTACTACATCCTGGCTATGGCCACTACATCCTTCTTACTACATCCTGGCTATGGCCACTACATCCGTATTACTACATCCTGGCTATGGCCACTACATCCTTATTACTACATCCTGGCTTTGGCCACTACATCCTGGCTTTGGCCACTGCATCCTTATTACTACATCCTGGCTATGGCCACTACATCCTGGCTTTGGCCACTACATCCTTATTACTACATCCTGGCTATGGCCACTACATCCTTATTACTACATCCTGGCTATGGCCACTACATCCTTATTACTACATCCTGGCTATGGCCACTACATCCTTATTACTACATCCTGGCTTTGGCCACTACATCCTTATTACTACATCCTGGCGTTGGCCACTGCATCCTTATTACTACATCCTGGCTATGGCCACTACATCCTGGCTTTGGCCACTACATCCTTATTACTACATCCTGGCTATGGCCACTACATCCTTATTACTACATCCTGGCTATGGCCACTACATCCTTATTACTACATCCTGGCTATGGCCACTACAACCTTATTACTGCATCCTGGCTATGGCCACTACATCCTTATTACTACATCCTGGCTATGGCCACTACATCCTTATTACTACATCCTGGCTTTGGCCACTACATCCTTATTACTACATCCTGGCTTTGGCCACTGCATCCTTATTACTACATCCTGGCTATGGCCACTACATCCTGGCTTTGGCCACTGCATCCTGGCTTTGGCCACTACATCCTTATTACTATATCCTGGCTATGGCCACTACATCCTGGCTATGGCCACTACATCCTTATTACTACATCGTGGCTTTGGCCACTACATCCTTATTACTACATCGTGGCTTTGGCCACTACATCCTTATTACTACATCCTGGCTATGGCCACTACATCCTTATTACTATATCTTGGCTATGGCCACTACATCCTTATTACTACATCCTGGCTATGGCCACTACATCCTTATTACTACATCCTGGCTTTGGCCACTACATCCTTATTACTACATTCTGGCTATGGCCACTACATCCTTATTACTATATCTTGGCTATGGCCACTACATCCTTATTACTACATCCTGGCTATGGCCACTACATCCGTATTACTACATCCTGGCTTTGGCCACTACATCCTTATTACTACATTCTGGCTATGGCCACTACATCCTTATTACTACATCCTGGCTTTGGCCACTACATCCTTATTACTACATCGTGGCTTTGGCCACTACATCCTTATTACTACATTCTGGCTATGGCCACTACATCCTTATTACTATATCCTGGCTATGGCCACTACATCCTTATTACTACATCCTGGCTATGGCCACAACATCCTTATTACTACATCCTGGCTTTGGCCACTACATCCTTATTACTAAAATTATGGCTATGGCCACTACATCCTTATTACTACATCCTGGCTTTGGCCACTACATCCTTATTACTACATCGTGGCTTTGGCCACTACATCCTTATTACTACATCCTGGCTATGGCCACTACATCCTTATTACTATATCCTGGCTATGGCCACTACATCCTTATTACTACATCCTGGCTATGGCCACTACATCCTTATTACTACATCCTGGCTTTGGCCACTACATCCTTATTACTACATTCTGGCTATGGCCACTACATCCTTATTACTACATCCTGGCTATGGCCACTACATCCTGGCTATGGCCACTACATCCTGGCTATGGCTACTACATCCTGGCTATGGCTACTACATTCTGGCTATGGCCACTACATCCTTATTACTACATCCTGGCTATGGCCACTACATCCTGGCTTTGGCCACTACATCCTTATTACTACATCCTGGCTATGGCCACTACATCCTTATTACTACATCTTGGCTATGGCCACTACATCCTGGCTTTGGCCCACTACATTCTTATTACTACATCCTTATAATCTACATTTTCCTCAAAGAAGTTCATGAATATGGCCACTACATCCTCTATTGGTATTTTTACTACATCCTTATTACTATCCTTCATCTTCCAGGGCTTTGGCCACTACATCCTTATTACTACATCCTGGCTATGGCCACTACATCCTTATTACTATATCCTGGCTATGGCCACTACATCCTTATTACTACATCCTGGCTATGGCCACTACATCCTTATTACTACATCCTGGCTTTGGCCACTACATCCTTATTACTACATCCTGGCGTTGGCCACTGCATCCTTATTACTACATCCTGGCTATGGCCACTACATCCTGGCTTTGGCCACTACATCCTTATTACTACATCCTGGCTATGGCCACTACATCCTTATTACTACATCCTGGCTATGGCCACTACATCCTTATTACTACATCCTGGCTATGGCCACTACAACCTTATTACTGCATCCTGGCTATGGCCACTACATCCTTATTACTACATCCTGGCTATGGCCACTACATCCTTATTACTACATCCTGGCTTTGGCCACTACATCCTTATTACTACATCCTGGCTTTGGCCACTGCATCCTTATTACTACATCCTGGCTATGGCCACTACATCCTGGCTTTGGCCACTGCATCCTGGCTTTGGCCACTACATCCTTATTACTATATCCTGGCTATGGCCACTACATCCTGGCTATGGCCACTACATCCTTATTACTACATCGTGGCTTTGGCCACTACATCCTTATTACTACATCGTGGCTTTGGCCACTACATCCTTATTACTACATCCTGGCTATGGCCACTACATCCTTATTACTATATCTTGGCTATGGCCACTACATCCTTATTACTACATCCTGGCTATGGCCACTACATCCTTATTACTACATCCTGGCTTTGGCCACTACATCCTTATTACTACATTCTGGCTATGGCCACTACATCCTTATTACTATATCTTGGCTATGGCCACTACATCCTTATTACTACATCCTGGCTATGGCCACTACATCCGTATTACTACATCCTGGCTTTGGCCACTACATCCTTATTACTACATTCTGGCTATGGCCACTACATCCTTATTACTACATCCTGGCTTTGGCCACTACATCCTTATTACTACATCGTGGCTTTGGCCACTACATCCTTATTACTACATCCTGGCTATGGCCACTGCATCCTTATTACTATATCCTGGCTATGGCCACTACATCCTTATTACTACATCCTGGCTATGGCCACTACATCCTTATTACTACATCCTGGCTTTGGCCACTACATCCTTATTACTAAAATTATGGCTATGGCCACTACATCCTTATTACTACATCCTGGCTTTGGCCACTACATCCTTATTACTACATCGTGGCTTTGGCCACTACATCCTTATTACTACATCCTGGCTATGGCCACTACATCCTTATTACTATATCCTGGCTATGGCCACTACATCCTTATTACTACATCCTGGCTATGGCCACTACATCCTTATTACTACATCCTGGCTTTGGCCACTACATCCTTATTACTACATTCTGGCTATGGCCACTACATCCTTATTACTACATCCTGGCTATGGCCACTACATCCTGGCTATGGCCACTACATCCTGGCTATGGCTACTACATCCTGGCTATGGCTACTACATTCTGGCTATGGCCACTACATCCTTATTACTACATCCTGGCTATGGCCACTACATCCTGGCTTTGGCCACTACATCCTTATTACTACATCCTGGCTATGGCCACTACATCCTTATTACTACATCTTGGCTATGGCCACTACATCCTGGCTTTGGCCACTACATTCTTATTACTACATCCTGGCTATGGCCACTACATCCGTATTACTACATCCTGGCTTTGGCCACTACATCCTTATTACTACATTCTGGCTATGGCCACTACATCCTTATTACTACATCCTGGCTTTGGCCACTACATCCTTATTACTACATCGTGGCTTTGGCCACTACATCCTTATTACTACATCCTGGCTATGGCCACTACATCCTTATTACTATATCCTGGCTATGGCCACTACATCCTTATTACTACATCCTGGCTATGGCCACTACATCCTTATTACTACATCCTGGCTTTGGCCACTACATCCTTATTACTACATTATGGCTATGGCCACTACATCCTTATTACTACATCCTGGCTTTGGCCACTACATCCTTATTACTACATCGTGGCTTTGGCCACTACATCCTTATTACTACATCCTGGCTATGGCCACTACATCCTTATTACTATATCCTGGCTATGGCCACTACATCCTTATTACTACATCCTGGCTATGGCCACTACATCCTTATTACTACATCCTGGCTTTGGCCACTACATCCTTATTACTACATTCTGGCTATGGCCACTACATCCTTATTACTACATCCTGGCTATGGCCACTACATCCTGGCTATGGCCACTACATCCTGGCTATGGCTACTACATCCTGGCTATGGCCACTACATCCTTATTACTACATCCTGGCTATGGCCACTACATCCTGGCTTTGGCCACTACATCCTGGCTATGGCCACTACATCCTTATTACTACATCCTGGCTATGGCCACTACATCCTTATTACTACATCTTGGCTATGGCCACTACATCCTGGCTTTGGCCACTACATCCTTATTACTACATCCTGGCTATGGCCACTACAGCCTGGCTATTAGCAAAAAGAGTAGAACTGATTGCCAAATCAAATGGTCAATTGAGAAGTCTCGTTAAGTAGCTATGACATTACTCTTTCCATGAAAGTTGATTCCTGAAAGTATTCGACGTGAGACAATGGAATTACAGTACATACGTATTTAGACAGAAATGAATGTGTTTTGGTCTCAATAGGAACCCAGGTAGTCTAGCGCTTATGAGCGTTGGGCAACTACTTAACACGAATTGCTCCTGTTAGTCGCTCTGGATAAGAGCATCTGCTAAATGACTAAAATGTTAAATGTAATCCAGGACCTTTTCTACTGTATTGTTACATTGAGTATTATGTCTCAATAAAGATCCTCTAGGATCACAAATCGTTTTCATTATTTATTTAACTAGGCAAGTCAGTTAAGAACAAATTTTTGTTTACAATGAAGGCCTACCCCGGCCAAACTTTTGTCAAAAGTAGTGCACCATGTAGGAAATAGGCCCATAGGATGGCTCTGGTCAAAAGTAGAGCACTATATAGGGAATAAGGTGCCATTTGGGATGCATGCAGCCCAAGAATATCAATCACCCATAGCAACACACAATACATTTCCACATCACCTCCCCTTGGTTTGGGATCGGTTAATCCTCCCTGCAGACAACACAGGTGTCTCAGTGTGTGTGTGTGTGTTTTTGGAACAGAGGCTGAGTGGTTGACTGCTTGACCTTAGTGTCTCTTCCATCCACCCCTGTTCCCTCTCTTCAACTCCCCCATCTCATCTCTCTGCTACCTCATCTCATTTCTAGCACATATTACAGTATGGAACATCCCACAGTGATGTGTGTGTCATCTGGGATACTAGCTCTACGGGAGGGAATAGCCTGCTCTGTTCTGTAACTCTGATAAATGTTGTGCTTAGGGAGGTTAAGATCCTTGTCTGGCTCAGACATTATTGTAAAAGAGAATGGTGGAATCGCTGTAATCTACTTTTTAATTTTATTATTGAATATTTAAAAACATACAATATATTTGCAGGGAAGACGCTCAACAACTACATCACATTAGTCATCTAACAGACTCACATCCAGAGCGACAGACAGAAGCAACCAGGGTCAATGCACTGCTCAAGGGCACGTCGACAGATCTCCCACAAGGTCAAAAACGGGGACCCGAACCAGTCACTGGCCCAAGCTTCCAACTACCAGGCCACCAGCCCTCCTAGATCCCCCCACTGTTCACCAAAAGCTGCCCCTCAACCATTCAAGACCCGCCCCACAGAAAAATGAATAAATAAATAATATTTCCATTCCCCACCCCGAAGACCCCCCTCCCAATGAACCAACAACCAACAAAATGAACAAAAGAGAAAGACAAAAGAAAACAGAAAACAACAATGCAAAAAACAAAAGACATCAAGGACAACAAAAATCATAACAGCGAGGCCAACTGAATATGTTTCAGTGCATGCATTGCACTATTTACCTGTGTGCGTTTGTGTATGTGCACATGTGTGCATTTGACTGAGAGTGTGTGAATATGCACGGCATCAGCCTCAGGCAAACCGGCATTAGCTCTAACAACATTGCCCCTCGGTGTCATTCAAATGTACTTTTTGTTACGTTTAATTTTTTCAACTTTTATCTTTGAAGTCATTCTATCTCCCACACAGCAACTCCACTCCCACTTGTCTCAAATTCCAGATATCATCCCTCAGCCCATCCCACCTATCTCTGCTGGTCACCCTCTTCGGAATTATATGCACCATACAGTGTGGCAAAAAAGTATTTAGTCAGCCACCAATTGTGCAAGTTCTCCCACTTAAAAAGATGAGGCCTGTAATTTTCATCATTGTTGAAGTGTACCTATGACAGACAAAATGAATAAAAAAAATCCAGAAAATCACATTGTAGGATTTTTAATGAATTTATTTGCAAATTATGGTGGAAAATAAGTATTTGGTCAATAACAAAAGTTTATCTCAATACTTTGTTATATACCCTTTGTTGGCAATGACAGAGGTCAAACGTTTTCTGTAAGTCTTCACAAGGTTTTTACACACTGTTGCTGGTATTTTGGCCCATTCCTCCATGTAGATCTCCTCTAGAGCAGTGATGTTTTGGGGCTGTTGCTGGGCAACACGGACTTTCAACTGCCTCCAAAGATTTTCTATGGGGTTGAGATCTGGAGACTGGCTAGGCCACTCCAGGACCTTGAAATGCTTCTTACGAAGCAACTCCTTCGTTGCCCGGGCGGTGTGTTTGGGATCATTATCATGCTGAAAGACCCAGCCATGTTTCATCTTCAATGCCCTTGCTGATGGAAGGAGGTTTTCACTCAAAATCTCACGATACATGGCCCCATTTATTCTTTCCTTTACACGGATCAGTCGTCCTGGTCCCTTTGCAGAAAAACAGCCCCAAAGCATGATGTTTCCACCCCCATGCTTCCACAGTAGGTATGGTGTTCTTTGGATGCAACTCAGCATTCTTTGTCCTGCAAACACGACGAGTTTAGTTTTTACCAAAATGTTCTATTTGGTTTCATCTGACCATATAACATTCTCCCAATCTTCTTCTGGATCATCCAAATGCTCTCTAGCAAACTTCAGACGGGCCTGGACATGTACTGGCTTAAGCAGGGGGACACGGCTGGCACTGCAGGATTTGAGTCCCTCGCGGCGTAGTGTGTTACTGATGGTAGGCTTTGTTACTTTGGTCCCAGCTCTCTGCAGGTCATTCACTAGGTCCCCCCGCGTGGTCTGAGATTTTTGCTCACCGTTCTTGTGATCATTTTGACCCCACAGGGTGAGATCTTGCGTTGAGCCCCAGATCGAGGGAGATTATCAGTGGTCTTGTATGTCTTCCATTTGCTAATAATTGCTTCCACAGTTGATTTCTTCAAACCAAGCTGCTTACCTTTTGCAGATTCAGTGCAGGTCTACAATTTTGTTTCTGGTGTCCTTTGACAGCTCTTTGGTCTTGGCCATAGTGGAGTTTGGAGTGTGACTGTTTGAGGTTGTGGACAGGTGTCTTTTATACTGATAACAAGTTCAAACAGGTGCCATTAATACAGGTAACGAGTGGAGGACAGAGGAGCCTCTTAAAGAAGAAGTTACAGGTCTGTGAGAGCCAGAAATCTTGCTTGTTTGTAGGTGACCAAATACTTATTTTCCACCATAATTTGCAAATAAATTCATTAAAAATCCTACAATGTGATTTTCTGGATTTTTTTCTAATTCTGTCTGTCATAGTTGAAGTGTACCTATGATGACAATTACAGGCCTCTCTCATCTTTTTAAGTGGGAGAACTTGCACAATCGGTGGCTGACTAAATACTTTTTGCCCCACTGTATATATCTTTCAACTATGCTGTGATGTTTAACATACAATTTCAATCTATCTAATTGAATAGAATCCACAGATTGCGGGTTGAAGATATATACGTTTACCAAGAGTGTTAGTATATTAGTAATTGACTGACCCGGTCTCTCCAGATCTCCTAACAGTACAATTTCAATTTTAGATCAATGTTATGCATTTTCAGTCATTCTTGAACCTGAGACCAGAAACAGGCTACCTGAGGGCAATACCAAAATAAATGGTATATTAATTCTGTATCTGTAACGCCTGCTTCCAACTCACACCCTCAAACACATAGATCCCCTGAACGCAGCTCACACTCTCAAACACCTAGATCCCCTGAACGCAGCTCACTCTCCAGATCCCAATCACCTGAATTCTAATCACCTGTTCACACACCTGTATGTCATTATCACACAGTATTTAGTTCAGTTCTTTGTACCCCCCATCACTGTGAAGTATTGTTTGTTTTGTGACACACGTCTTTCGGAGCGCTGGGGTTTCCTGTGATTTACTCATCCCGTGTATTAGAGTTTTTGCCTGCCTCACTAACGACGCCTTTTGCCTATTCCCTGCCTGTACTCGGATTTCCTGTTATCTTCCTATTGCCTGATCTCCCGGACTACGTTACTAGCCTTTTCCCTGCCTGTACTGTTGCCCTTTAGGACGCCCTTTGTATGACCTTCTGCCAGCCCCTGGACCCAGCTACCTGCCTCCTCCTGTGTATGACCTTCTGCCTGCCCCTGGACCCAGCTACCTGCCTCCTCCTGTGTAAGACCTTCTGCCTGCCCCTGGACCCAGCTACCTGCCTCCTCCTGTGTATGACCTTCTGCCTGCCCCTGGACCCAGCTACCTGCCTCCTCCTGTGTATGACCTTCTGCCTGCCCCTGGACCCAGCTACCTGCATCCTCCTGTGTATGACCTTCTGCCTGCCCCTGGACCCAGCTACCTGCCTCCTCCTGTGTATGACCTTCTGCCTGCCCCTGGACCCTGCTACCTGCCTCCTCCTGTGTATGACCTTCTGCCTGCCCCTGGACCCAGCTACCTGCCTCCTCCTGTGTATGACCTTCTGCCTACCCCTGGACCCAGCTACCTGCCTCCTCCTGTGTATGACCTTCTGCCTACCCCTGGACCCAGCTACCTGCCTCGTCCTGTGGTCCATTGCAATAAACACCTGCTGCACCCTGTGCTTGAAACCAGCTCTCTGTCTCCCCTGAACTCTGCAACCTCCTTCACCTGTACATTTCTGCTTCACCGATATCAGGTGCCAAAGCCTCCTCTCGTTCATCTCCCCCATATCCATGCCTAATAAATACGATGGCTCCACAGGGAAATGTCAAGTATTTCTCATGCACTGTAACCTGCACGTAGACCATCAGCCCGCTGACTTCACCTCTGACAAAGACAGGGTGGACTTCATTATCTCCCTACTCACAGGCAAAGCTCTGGATTGGGTCACAACCCTGTGGGCCACTCAAAGTTCTGATATGTCCTCTAAATCACGTTTTCACACCCTCTTCAAGGAGGTGTTTGACCATTCAGTTTCAGATCGTCACACACCTGTTATGTGAGCGGAGACAGGGCCGTCTCACCACCACTGAGTATGTCCTTGATTACCATGGCTGCCGGCAGTGGATGGAGTGAACCAGCTCCCCTTACAGTCTACCGGAGGGGTCTTAATCGAGAGTTACAGACCGAACTGGCCTGCAGAGGAGATAGTCGCCCATGGCCTGCAAGTCTTTCAAACCCTTCTCTCGACCACAACCCCTGCACTTCCACCCGGCCTGGCCTGCAAGTCTTTCAAACCCTTCTCTCGTCCATCACGGTCCAATAGCCCAGAACCCATTTCACTCGGCCGCGCCCCTCTCACGCCAGCCGAGAGACACCGGTGGTTACTTGAAAACCGGTGCCTCTATTGTGGAGAGAGTAACCACCTACTCAATAGCAGTCCTATTCGAGAAACCCTTCTCTCGACCACAACCCCTGCACTTCCACCCGGGTAAGGACTTTCACTTTTTTTTTTACCTTATCAAAAGGCAGTTTGGGATCCCGGCTCTTCTTTCTGCTAATGGGGTCACTCAGTTTGTGGAGGGACTAGAGGACTCGGGGGCTGCAGGAAATGTAATTGATGAACAATTGGCACAATAGTTAAGGATCAAACTAATCCTTGTTAATCCTCCCCTTAGGATCAATGCGCTGGCCGGACAACCTCTCGGAACTGGTCTTGTGACTCGCATGACCGAAAGGATCACCCTTCAGATTGGCCTCCTTCACTCGGTCATTCAGTTAATGGTGTTGTCTTCACCTATAAAGAACCCCTCATCCTCAGTCACCCCTGGCTAAGCCTTCACGACCCTGCCATCTCCTGGCGGCAAGGGGAACTACTGTCATGTACTCCCGCCTGTTTTAAGAACTGCTTCAGTCTACCCTTTCGCGCTACCTCTAGAAAGATCGGAGTCTGCCATTCCAACCCACATCCCACCTGTATATGCCCAGTTCCTGAGTGTCTTCATCAAGAAGATGATCATTCTGCCCCCTCATCGCCCTGAGGATGCGCAGTCGACTTTCCTGGGGCATCGCCCCCTATGGGTTGGATCTACCCCTTGCCCATCCCAGACAATGAGGCTATGGACCCCTATATTGAAGAGGATCACGACATGGGATTCATCTGTCCATCCACGTCTCCGGCTGCATCCAGTTTCTCATTTGTACAAAAAAAAGGATAGTAGTCTCCTTCCCTGCATAGATTACCAATCCCTCATTGACCTTAACATCAAGAATCGCTTCCCTCTTCCTCTGATTCTGGCCACACTAGAACAAGTTGGACAGGCTACCATCTATTCCAAACTGGACCTTCATATTGCTTAAAACCTGGTCCGTATCTGAAGTGGGGATGAGTGGAAGATGGCATTCATCGCCGCTAGGGGTCACTATGAATACCTGGTTAGGCTCTGCGGTCTCACCAATGCTCCCACAGTCTTCCAGTCCTTCATGAATGAAGTTTTCCAGGACAAGATCAACCAGTTCCTCATCGTGTACATTTACGATATCTTGATCTACTCTCACTCCCTTGCAGAACACGTACAACAGTTCTTCCAACGGCTACAGGACCACCATCTTTATGTCAAGGCTGAGAAGAGCACCTTTCATGTTACTATGGTAACCTTCCTAGGGTTCATACTGACACCAAAATGGACGAAGGCAAAGTCACGGCCATGCATAACTGGCCCAAACCTACCACTGTAAAGGAACTACGTTTCCAAGGATTCTCCAACTACTACCGGCAATTCATCCGGAACTGCAGCTGCACAACCGCACATCTCTCAGCCTTCACCAGTACCCTCCAATGGACCTTGAAACGCTTCTTCACCTCTGCACCCATCCTTAGGCAGCCAGATCCTACCCTTCCTTTTGTTCTGGAGGTGGATGCATCTAAGGTCGGCCTGGGAGCGGTTCTCTCTCAGCGGGACAGGACACCTCCCAAATTACACCCATGTTGTTTAAATAAAAAAAACAAGAATATGGTTTGCCTGATATAAGGAATTTCAAAATGCATACTTTTACTTTAGGTATTTAAGTATATTCTTAAAATTACTTTTAATACTTAAGTATATTTAAAATCAAATATTTTACTCAAGTAGTATTTTACTGGGTGACTCGAGTCATTTTCTGTCAAGGCATTGTTACTTTTACTCAAGTATGACAATTGGGTACCTTTTCCACCACTGGTCACAAGAAAAAGTTACCATGATGAGATGATAGGTCTACATGCATTGTGAACTGTGCTCCATACTGAGATGGGCTGTCTGTTCCCACCCTGAGCGTTGATTCATCATGCAAGAGGCCATAGAGAAGCCAGATTTAGACATTGCGTATCATTTAACAGTTATTTTTCACGCATTCCTGCTCATATAAATAATTTATTATAATTTACCGGTTTCTCGCAGTTATTTATCCTGGGAAATGGGAGTGGTTTTGGGTGTTAAATCCCGGTAATTCTCGGTAACCGGGTTCCTGCCATTCAACCCTACTTTGAACCGTTGATTTGTGCCTCTTCCTTCCATCGCATTGAGCCAGCTAGCTTAGCATAGCAATAACTCACACACACACACACACCACACACACACACACACACACATAGAATAACTCACATTATGTAACTGAAGCTAAGAACAACAAGTTTTTTTAGGTTGAGCTACAAGACCCATCAACCAGATACAGATAGCTAAAAGATGATAAAGAATGTGTAACGGGATTCTTCCTGGGAAGGAGAGGCGGACCAAAACACAGCGTGGTTATTTATAAACATCTTTAATAAAGATGATAACTTGAACAATGTATAATACAAACCGTGGAAAACCGAAACAGCCCAATCTGGTGCAACAAACAAAGACAGGAACAATCACCCACAAAACCCAACACCAAACAGGCTACCTAAATATGGTTCCCAATCAGAGACAATGACTAACACCTGCCTCTGATTGAGAACCATATCAGGCCAAACATAGAAATAGACAAACTAGACATGTAACATAGAATGCCCACTCAGATCACACCCTGACCAAACAAAACATAGAAACATACAAAGCAAACTATGGTCAGGGTGTGACAGCATGATTAATAAAATACATCTAAACATATGGGAGGCCCTATATGAAATACTTCCATGTTGGTTCTTATCATTTGTCTGAAGACTTGCAACGCCAGGGTTGTGGGTTCGAATCAAATAACTACATGATCTATTTGAATAGTTGAAGGAAAGCCATGTGGTTAGTTGAACGTTTTAAAGCGGCCCTGGCCTGCAAGTGAGCGGTCAACACGACTCCAGCTTTCTAAAGCTTTCTCAGAACTCCTATACTGTGGAGGGGAACAGCACAACATAACTCAATACAGAGAGCAGGGGGAAAGAACTGGAATGCTGACGTGAACTTGAAGCCCAGCATGTGTGTGTGTGCACGTGTGACCCTGAAGGTCATCCACACATTACAACCAATCATAACCAGTCAAGGTTGCATCGTGATTCTCCACCCTTCTCTCATTGATTTTAAAGCATAAGATTGGTGCATTGGGTCTGGAGGGAGTTTCCACCATAGTATATCCATTACAGGAAGTGTTCAAGTGCACACTTCGGAAGAAGGGTGGATAATCTGTGTACACCCTAAGATGTTTCTCTTGAAGGAATCATTTTGAGCAAAGCGGGACCATAGTCATACATCATCGGACACAGAAATCCAGAAAATCACATTGTAGGATTTTTAATGAATTTATTTGCAAATTATGGTGGAAAATAAGTATTTGGTCACTTACAAGCAAGCAAGATTTCTGGCTCTCACAGACCTGTAACTTCTTCTTTAAGAGGCTCCTCTGTCCTCCACTCGTTACCTGTATTAATAGCACCTGTTTGAACTTGTTATCAGTATAAAAGACACCTGTCAACAACCTCAAACAGTCACACTCCAAACTCCACTATGGCCAAGACCAAAGAGCTGTCAAAGAACACCAGAAACAAAATTGTAGACCTGCACCAGGCTGGGAAGACTGAATCTGCAATAGGTAAGCGGCTTGGTTTGAAGAAATCAACTGTGGGAGCAATTATTAGGAAATGGAAGACATACAAGACCACTGATAATCTCCCTCGATCTGGGGCTCCACGCAAGATCTCACCACGTGGGGTCAAAATGATCACAAGAACGGTGAGCAAAAATCTCAGAACCACACGGGGGGACCTAGTGAATGACCTGTAGTGAGCCGGGACAAAAGTAACAAAGCCTACAATCAGTAACACACTACGCCGCCAGGGACTCAAATTCTGCAGTGCCAGACGTGTCCCCCTGCTTAAGCCAGTACATGTCCAGGCCCGTCTGAAGTTTGCTAGAGAGCATTTGGATGATCCAGAAGAAGATTGGGAGAATGTCATATGGTCAGATGAAACCAAAATATAACTTTTTGGTAAAAACTCAACTCGTCGTGTTTGGAGGACAAAGAATGCTGAGTTGCATCCAAAGAACACCACACCTACTGTGAAGCATGGGGGTGGAAACATCATGCTTTGGGGCTGTTTTTCTGTAGGGACCAGGACGACTGATCCATGTAAAGGAAAGAATGAATGGGCCATGTATCGTAAGATTTTGAGTGAAAACCTCCTTCCATCAGCAAGGGCATTGAAGATGAAACGTGACTGTGTCTTTCAGCATGACAATGTTCCCAAACATACCGCCCGGGCAACGAAGGAGTGGCTTCGTAAGAAGCATTTCCAGGTCCTGGAATGGCCTAGCCAGTCTCCAGATCTCAACCCCATAGAAAATCTTTGGAGGGAGTTGAAAGTCCGTGTTGCCCAGCAACAGCCCCCCAAAAATCACTGCTCTAGAGGAGATCTACATGGAGGAATGGGCCAAAATAGCAGCAACAGTGTGTGAAAACCTTGTGAAGACTTACAGAAAACATTTGACCTCTATCATTGCCAACAAAGGGTATATAACAATTGAGATAAACTTTTGTTATTGACCAAATACTTATTTTCCACCGTAATTTACAAATAAATTCATTAAAAATCCTACAATGTGATTTTCTGATTTTTTCTCTCATTTTGTCTGTCATAGTTGAAGTGTACCTATGATGAAAATTACAGGCCTCTCTCATCTTTTTAAGTGGGAGAACTTGCACAATTGGTGGCTGACTAAATACTTTTTTGCCCCACTGTGTGTGTGTGTGTGTGTGTGTGTGTGTGTGTGTGTGTGTGTGTGTGTGTGTGTGTGTGTGTGTGTGTGTGTGTGTGTGTGTGTGTGTGTGTGTGTGTGTGTGTGTGTGTGTGTGTGTGTGTGTGTGTGTGTGTGTATATATATTCCGTATTGCATATCACATTGAGAATATGACTAGCTCAATAAAACAGTTTTGATCGTGCTAACTTTTTGTCAATCATCTTTACAAAAGGACAGAATGTCTTTGATAATCTTTGCTGGGTACTATTAAGAATCTGAGGATGTAGTCTTTGGCCTTTTTAAGGTTTGAGGAGCTATTTAAGGAGCTTAGGCCACAGGAGAGGAGCCACACAGTGAGTGGGGGGTCATTATTGTAAAGAAAGGACCATCTGTCAGGTTGGATGGGGAGTGTCGCTGCACAGCTGTTTTCATGTCTCTCCAGAGATGTTCGATGGGATTCAAGTCTGAGCTCTGGCTGGGCCACTCAAGGATATTCAGAGACTTGTTCTGAAGCCACTCCTGCATTGTCTTGGCTGTGTCTTTAGGGTTGTTGTACGTTTGGGAGGTGAACCTTTGCCCCCAGTCTAAGGTCCTGAGAAGAGAATCTTGTTTCTCATGGTCTTAGAGTCTTTTAGGTGTCTTCTGGCAAACACCAAGCAGGCCGTCATGTGCCTTTTACTGAGGAGTTGCTTCCCTCTGGCCACTCTACCATAAAGTCCTGATTGGTAGAGTGCTGCAGAGATGGTTGTTCTTCTGGAAGGTTCTCCCATCTCCACAGAGAAACTCTGGAGCTCTGTCAGAGTGACCATCGGGTTCATGGTCACCTCCCTGACCAAGGCCCTTTTCCCCCGATTCCTTGGCAGGGCGGCCAGATCTAGGAAGAGTCTTGGTGGTTCTAAACTTCTTCCATTTAAGAATGATGGAGGCCACTGTGTTCTTGGGGACCTTCAATGCTGCAGAAACATTTGTAGGTTTTCTGTAGGTTTAAGTCAGTGTCCGTGGCTGTGTATCGATCTCCAATTCTGATCTTTTTTTCCACTAATTAGTACTCAGAAATATAGGTTCCCACAGTTGACAGCGCATGTCAGAGCAAAAAAAGCCATGACATTGAAGGAAGTCTCTGTAGAGCTCTGAGACAGGATTGTGTCGAAGCACAGATCTGGGGAATAGTACCAAATGTTTTTTAGCTCATCTTTATCAAGGGTTCCAATCATTTTGGACCTGACTATATGTAACTCTTCTGTTGACAACTGTCAATTATTAATCCCAATGACCTGGCTTCGAGTGCAGTAGAAATTACTAATGTTATGAACCATTTTGTTGATGACAGGACACAAATTACCGTCAAGGAGTAGCTACTTTGAAGAATACCGGTATTCATTTGTAAGTTAAATTTACAGAAAGGAGATTTATCAAACTGTAGGCCCAATATATAGGCCATTTGCCCCACTTGGAGTTAAAAGGAATAAGTTAGTGTCAGACTACTGTGTATTTGTTCATTCTAAGTATAGTCATGAGGATTCTTGATTGATATTGCTATTGTACTGCATTGTTGAGGAGAGTCAGCAAGAAAGCATTTCACTGTACCGTTTACACCTATGACCAATAAACTTTGATTTGATGTCTTGTGATGCTAGCATCAAGATGAATCACAAGGCATCCATGTCTTTGACCAGATGGTACGTGCTCCATATGATGGGCGTGAACATTTACAAGCTTCCAACATCCAATCAAACCATGAATATTGCTGTAAATAAGCCAAAACTAGGTGTAACTCTTCTTCGATTGAGCGTCAACTGAAAATTAAGATCAGAGAAGAAGTTTGAATTTTGAAGATCATAGTAAAAGGCATGGGGGGAAGAAACTAATCAAATGCTCTGCGTGAATGACTTGTGGTTCTGACTTCCATATCCTGGAAACCTGATATGTGACTTTTTCAAATGACCCCATTATGACACACACCATCACTACCATGACACACCACCACCACAACCAATACCATTACACACCACCACCACCATGACACACCACCACAACCATGACACACCACCACCACCACCACCGCTACCATGACACACCACCACAACCATAACACACCACCACCACCATGACACACCACCACTACCATGACACACCACCACAACCATAACACACCACCACCACCACCATGACACACCACCAACACCACCACCACCGCTACCATGACACACCACCACAACCATGACACACCACCACCACCACCACCACCGCTACCATGACACACCACCACAACCATAACACACCACCACCACCACGACACACCACCATAACCATAACACACCACCACCACCACCATGACACACCACCAACACCACCACCACCGCTACCATGACACACCACCACCACCATGACACACCACCACCATCACCGCTACCATGACACACCACCACCACCACCACAACCATGACACACCACCACCACCACCACCACTATCATGACACACCACCAACACCACCACTACCATGACACACCACCACCACTACCATGACACACCACCAACACCACCACCACCGCTACCATGACACACCACCACAACCATGACACACCACCACAACCATGACACACCACCACCACCACCACCACCACCGCTACCATGACACACCACCACAACCATAACACACCACCACCACCACGACACACCACCACTACCATGACACACCACCACAACCATAACACACCACCACCACCACCACCACCATGACACACCACCACCACCACCACAACCATAACACACCACCACCACTACCATGACACACCACCAACACCACCACTACCATGACACACCACCAACACCACCACTACCATGACACACCACCACCACTACCATGACACACCACCACCACAATCAATACCATACCACCACCATTACCATGACACACCCCCACCCGACACACCCCCACCTCTACCATGACACACCACCACCACTATCATGACACACCACCAACACCACCACTACCATGACACACCACCACTACCATGACACACCACCACCACTACCATGACACACCACCAACACCACCACTACCATGACACACCACCACTACCATGACACACCACCACCACTACCATGACACACCACCACCACCACCACCACCGCTACCATGACACACCACCACCACCACCACCACCGCTACCATGACACACCATAACCATAACACACCACCACCACCACGACACACCACCACTACCATGACACACCACCACAACCATAACACACCACCACCACCACCATGACACACCACCACCACCACCACTACCATGACACACCACCACAACCATAACACACCACCACCACTACCATGACACACCACCAACACCACCACTACCATGACACACCACCAACACCACCACTACCATGACACACCACCACCACCACATGACACACCACCACTACCATGACACACCACCACCACAATCAATACCATACCACCACCATTACCATGACACACCCCCACCCGACACACCCCCACCTCTACCATGACACACCACCACCACTACCATAACACACCACCACCACCACCACCACCACCACTACCATGACACACCACCACAACCATAACACACCACCACCACTACCATGACACACCACCAACACCACCACTACCATGACCCACCACCACTACCATGACCCACCACCACCACCACCACCACCACATGACACACCACCACTACCATGACACACCACCACCACTACCATAACACACCACCACCACAATCAATACCATACCACCACCATTACCATGACACACCCCCACCCGACACACCCCCACCTCTACCATGACACACCACCACCACTACCATGACACACCACCACCACTACCATGACACACCACCACCACCATAACACACCACCATTACCATAACACACCCCCACCTCTACTATGACACACCCCCACCACCATGACACACCCCCACTACCACCACCACCATGACACACCCCCACTACCACCATGACACACCCCCACTACCACCACCATGACACACCCCCACCACCACCACTACTACATGACACACCCCCACCACCACCACTACTACATGACACACCACCACGACTACTACATGACAAACCACCACTACTACATGACACACCCCCGCCACCACCACCAGGACACACCCCCACCACCATGACACACCCCCACCATGACACACCACCACCATCATCACTATTACATGATACACCACCATCACCACTACTACATGACACACCCCCATCACCACCACCATGACACACCACCAGCACTACTACATGACACACCCCCATCACCACCACCATGACACACCACCACCACTACTACATGACACACCCCCACCACCATGACACATCACCACCATCACCACTACTACATGACACACCACCACCACCACCACCACCACCATGACACTCCACCATGACACACCACCATCATGACCAAACCACCCTCACCACCACAACCACCATGACAATCTTGACTCCCTGACTCCTACAGATGCACACTGTCAGTTTAGACAGTTAACTGAGCTTCAGAGAGAAAGGGAGAGAGAGATATAGAGATGAGGACGTGACGAGTGAGAAAGAAGGAAACAGAGATTGAGGGAGAGAGAGATATAGAGATGAGGATGTGACGAGTGAGAAAGAAGGAAACAGAGATTGAGGGAGAGAGAGATATAGAGATGAGGACGTGACGAGTGAGAAAGAAGGAAACAGAGATTGAGGGAGAGAGAGATATAGAGATGAGGATGTGACGAGTGAGAAAGAAGGAAACAGAGATTGAGGGAGAGAGAGAGAGAGATAGGTAGAGTACAGGAGTATTTGAGAGGATGTGTGGAAGTTAGTGGAGGAGTGTGATAGCTCTCTGACACCAGTAGCTGTCTGTGGAGTGGAGCATTGTAGAGGGAAAAACTGTAATGCTCTACCTAACTGTCATCCTAATAGGGCAAACTTAAAGTGTAATGAATCACCTCAACAGCTCTAAAGATGAGCAAAAAATACTGTATAAAATAAACAATACAAATACTGAGCTATATTGTACGGAACAAAAAAAATGGGACAACTATATTATTTTATACTAATTCAATTGCTCGCCGAAAGTTATACTTTTTTATCTCAAAGAGTTAGGCATCAAAATTATTGGCACCCCTGTTTTCAATAAAATAAAATAAAATGTATTTTAAAAAGCGCTTCTAAAACATCAGTAGATATCACAAAGCATAAAACCTCAAACAATAAGCAATGTAGAAGTAGAAAAACTCCCTAGAAAGACAGGAACCTAGGAAGAAACCTAGAGGAGAACCAGGCTATGAGGGGTGGCCAGTCCTCTTCTGGCTGTGCCGGGTGGAGATTATAAGAGTACATGGCCATTAAGGCCAGATTGTTCTTCAAGATGTTCAAATGTTCAGAGGTGACCAGCAGGGTCAAATAATAATCACAGTGGTTGTAGAGGGTGCAACAAGTCAGTACCTCAGGAATAAATGTCAATTGGCTTTACATAGCTGAGCATTCAGAATACAAGCATTTCACTACACCTGCGATAACATCCGCAAATCTGTGTAAGTGACCAATAAACTTTGATTTGAAAACCTTTCAATACCGCACCTTGCAAGATAAATAACACTGAGGCTAATAATATAAAATGTTTTATGAGATTGGAGAACACATTGGGAGGGATCTTAGACCATTCCTCCATACAGAATCTTTCCAGATCTTTGATATTGCTTGTCTGTGCTTATGAACTTCCCTCTTCAATTCAAACCACAGGTTTTCAATGGGGTTCAAGTCCGGAGACAGTAGATAGTAGACAGTAGATTTTGTGGTCAATTCACCATTTCTTTGTGGATTTTGATGTGTGCTTGAGGTTATTGTCTTGCTGGAGGATACACTTGCAGCCAAGTGTCATGGCAGAGGCAACCAGTTTTTTGGCAAAAATGTCCTGGTACTGGGTAAAGTTCATGATGCCGTTGACTTTAAAGGGGTACTTCAGGATTTTGGCAATGAGGTCCTTTATCTACTTCCCCATAGACTTCCAGTCATTGCACCAACACTATTTAGCATTGGCTCACGAAACTACCTCTAAACTTCCTTCATACTGGACACAGGAACATCAAAATGGTATTCACAAGTTCATCTGACTCTGGGGAAGTAGATACAGTACATGGCATCATTAACAAGGGCTCCAGGACCAGTGGAAGCAAAATAGCCCCATAACAACAAAGCTCCACCACCATATTCTACAGTAGGTATGGGGTTCTTTTCTGCTTATACATTCTTATTTCAACGCCA
Source organism: Oncorhynchus gorbuscha (assembly GCF_021184085.1). Lineage (NCBI taxonomy): Eukaryota > Metazoa > Chordata > Actinopteri > Salmoniformes > Salmonidae > Oncorhynchus > Oncorhynchus gorbuscha. The sequence continues at coordinate 72,471,088 of NC_060179.1, read as the reverse complement.
AACCCCACGTGTGGTGTGCGTGGCCAAAGAGCTATATTTTCATGTCATCCAGCAAATGTAAATGCCTGGAGTTCGCTAAATGCATTGGCACTAGGATTGGAACCGGTGCTACGGTCAGACGACATGAAAATAGAGCTCTTTGGCCACGCACACCAGTGGATGTTTGGTGTCGAAATAAGGATGCACAAGCAGAAAAGAACCCCCTATACTGAGATATATTGTATCTCATCACACAAGCACATACGTGCATTGCATTGATGCACCAGCCTTCAATGCAACACCTGTATTGTTCAAACAAGGAGTTTTAATAAAGTAAAGTCATGCTATCCTCTTTTATAAACACGGCACATGTAGAAATAGTTGCAACAAGGCATCATCCCTGGCTGTTACAAGTGTGAAAGTACTTAGACAAGCACTTGCGAGGTAAGGGGACTTTTATGGTAGCCGATTTAGATCCTACACAGGAAACCTATTAAAGGTTTACAGAGGTATGCCCCTATGAAAACCCACAGGAGTTTACAAGACGAAGAAGGCTAGGGGGAATAACAGTAAACCTGAGAGCTGGGATCTGTCATTATTGTGTAAATACAGAATGGTTGGGTGGATAGCCTTACTCTTGGAGAGCAGATGGAGTTTAACATATATTAAGAGGGTGGTGGTTTTTGAAGTATGCAACTACAGTATGTGATGACTTGTTACAGTTTCTCCTTACTCATGGTATTCACTTTAAGCCGCACTCTCAAATATTTGTATATGTGTGCAATATGTTACAAATGTCTTGTGCTTAAGGTCCCGGAGTGCATCTGTAAAGTTTGCATAAAGATGTTTCACACCCTGATGACGGCCTGCGAGCGGAAACATTGTTAAAGGGATAGTTCACGCAAATGACATAATTACATGTTGGTTTCCTTACCCTGTGAGCAGTCTATGGACAATGTATGACAGCAATCCTAGCTTTGGTTTTGTTTCCCTGGCACTGTTTTCACATGCTAAATGCTAATGTTTTCGCATGTGTGGCACAAATCCATTGCAAGTTATGGTACCCATATTAGCATTTGTCGGCTAATATACTGTAGGTACCAAGTGAAACTGTGAATACTGTAGGCCTACAGTACATGAGTGTTGGAGGATTGACAGTATTGATTCACATTGATATGGAAGGGTTAATTCAACCACAAGCTTTGTCTTGCTCTCTCCTGGGTCAAACCCTTTCAACAGAAGGGGACCGTCTTTGTTTCTGCATCCCAACTTAATCCTGTAATCTCTCTGTTATTTACACTTCTGGTTGTCGGCCCCATACAAGAGAGAAACAACTAAGGAAATCCACCCACTCTGGCCAAACATTAGATCAACAGAAATTCTAAGTTAATCAGAAGCAGCCTGGTCCAGATCGGCCAAGGCACTCAGCACATCACGGCATTTTAGTGGATAGGATCAACACGAAGATCAGACAGAGAGAGAAAGAAGAGGAGAAACATTTAGAAGAAAATAAGAAAGGGATGAGAGGAGAATAGAGAGAAGAGAAGAGCAGAGAAGAGAGGAGAAGCGAGGAGAGGAGAAGAGAATAGAGGAGAAGAGGAGAAAAGAGAAGACAAGAGGAAGCAGCTGTTTCTGGATACAGAACTGACTTAAACCCTCCAGCGTCCTGACTGAAAGACTCACAAATCCCCCAGGACAGGATGCCTTTCCCATCTGCCTGAACTAGGGCTTGAACTGTCAAAAAAATGGAGCAGACTAATGCTAGCAGTGACAGCCCACCGGTGTTTCTATCCACGGCTGGGTACAAATGCTTCTGGTGTGAGATTATTTCCACACAATCACAAGATGAAGATAAGGTGGAACTGGAAAATGGACAGGGATTTGTCCGGCCACCCATCTATTCGAGAAAATCTGATCTGCCTATCAAACAGCTTTGCCCAGCTTGAGACAGACCTACCAGCCCCGGGAGTCAGCACGGATCCTGGGTGCATACCAACAGCCGGCGCCACCCAGTGGCACCCTCCTAAATTAAGACAAGACCGAGGTACTTATTGTTGGAGCCAAAGCACAGAGAGAGAATCTGGCCGCACATTTGAATTAATTGGCAATAAAGATAAAACACCAGGTAAAAAACTTAGATGTTATTTTAGATTCTGAACTTAATTTCGAATCACACATTAGGAATGTGACCAAAATAGCATTTTACCACTTGAGGAACTTTTTTTAACAAGTTTTTGATTTGTTAAAAAAGTTTGAAATATCCAATAAATGTCGTTCCACTTCATGATTGTGTCCCACTTGTTGATTCTTCACAAAAAAATACAGTTTTATATCTTTATGTTTGAAGCCTGAAATGTTTTTGGCAAAAGGTTCGCAAAGTTCAAGGGGGCCATAACGAATACTTTCGCAAGGCACTGTATACCATCGGCAAAAGGTCGCAAAGTTCAAGGGGGCCGAATACTTTCGCAAGGCACTGTATACCATCGACAAAAGAAAGGTCTGCCTCTCTTAGTAGTGGAAGGTACTGGCCCCAGCTTACTAGGAAAAGGGTGGTTGGAGGAAATAAGAAAGATTAACATTAAAAGGGGTTCAAGCTACCATTCATGTTGCTGCTGATGCTACTCCCAGATTCTATAGTCCAAGATCAGTTCCATATATGCCATGAAGCCTAAAGTGGATGTGGAAATTGACAGACTCTTAGCAGAGGATATAATTGTACCTGACAAGTTTTCTAAGTGGGCAGCACCAGTTGTTCCTATGCTAAAACCAGATGGTTCAATCAGATTATGCAGTGACTATAAGCTGAATGTAAATAGAGTTTCCTCACTGGACCAGTACCCCATACCCAAAGTGGAGGATTTGCTTTCAACGTTAACTGGAGGGCAACAGTTTACAAAACTGGACATGAGTCACGCATATCAGCAACTGCTAATGGATAAAGCTTCACAGAAGTAGCTGACCATAAACACCCACAGAGGGATGTTTACCTATAAACGCTTACCTTTCGGGGTGTCTTCTGCACCAGCTATCTTCCAAAGAACTATGGAGGGAATTCTACAGGGGATACCCAAGGTAGCGGTGAAGTTTGGAGGAGGATGGAGGACGCCGGTCTCCGGCTGAAGAGGAGCAAGTGTACACTGTTAGCTGATGAAGTGCAGTACCTGGGTCACAAGGTGGATTCCAAGGGGTTACACACTGTCAAAGCTAAAGGGAGGGCTGTTGTGGAAGCTCCAGCTCCGACAAACATTACAGAGCTGAAAGCCTATCTAGGCTTATTGAATTATTATAATTGCTTCCTCCCGAACCTCTGTACCCTCTTAGCTCCTCTACATCAACTGCTAAGGAAGGATGTGGCCTGGAAATGGTCAGAAAGACAGGAAGAAGCTTTTGCAAAGTCAAAGGTGTTACTGCAATGAGCTGAAGTGCTAGTGCACTACTCAGCAGACAGAGATATCATCTTATCGCGTGATGCCTCATCGTATGGTTTGGGGGCGGTGCTATCACACCGGATGGAGAATGGTGCAGAGAAACCTATCGGGTTCATGTCAAGAACGTTAACAACAGCAGAGAAAAATTCTCTCAGCTGGACAAGGAAGGACTGGCTGTCACATTCGGAATACAGAGATTCCACAAGTACTTGTACGGGAGAACATTCACTATCGTGACCGACCATAAGTCTCTGATCTCTCTGTTCCACAAAAGCCAGTACCAGAAATGGTTCTCCAAGAGTTCAACGTTGGGCTGTGTGGCTCAGGGCCTATGAGTACATAATAATTTACAAACCAGGTAGATACCATGGGAATGTTGATGTTCTGAGTAGGCTGCCCGTTCCAGAATTCATCATTCAGGAAGAAGAAAATGACCAGGTTTTGATGATCGATGTGTTGGATGATGCACTGCCCAAATCAAGCAATGGACTTCAAAGGATGTGACATTATCACAAGTGCATGAATTTATCCTGAGAGGATGGCCTACAGTGACTGACCCTCAGATCATGCCTTACCACACTCGCCGCTTCGCATTGAGTGTTCGAGATGGATGTGTTCTGTGGGGTTCAAGAGTAGTTATCCCACCACAAGGGCGGGGTATGCTACTGAATTTGTTGCATCAGTCGCATCCAGGTATGTCGAGAATGAAAGGCCTAGTGAGGTCATATGTCTGGTGGCCAACGATGGACCACGATGTGGAAAATGAGGTTAGCCGGCGTGCAGATTGTCAGAGTAACAGGAAGTCACCCCCCACCGCGCCATTACATCCATGGGAATGGCCAGAAAAACCATAGACACGCCTACATGTGGACTACGCTGGACCTTTCCTAGGAAAATGTTCCTTGTGCTGACTGATTCTCATTCAAAGTGGATGGATGTTTACCCCATGAACACGTCAACACGATTAAACAGCAATTGCAACCAACTTTCTATGGTTTGTTTTAAAAATAGCAATATTTTGGAGATGATTTCATTTTCAAATACCTGAAAGTGAGACATCGTAACCTGAATAAAGGGGAAAAGGCCATTGTTGAACATGGGGACAGATATTCTTACTCATCTGCTAGAGCACCAGTTTGGTTTTAAGTATAATTTTTGTATGACTGAAGCCTTCAGTAAGAGGTTCAATGCTTTAATATTGAATCATTTCTGCCCTCTGAATGTATATTCATTATATAAATAGGCCTGTTTAATTTTGTCTGGCTTGCTATTCCTAATATAATGGAATCTTTTTTTTCTCATATAATAAAAAAAAAGGTTGCTCGATGTAGGCAACGCCATAAGCAAATAGGTAAACTGGGATATGACTAAAGAGTTAAATCAGGGTGATTTTCCCACAAATAGACAGGTATTTTCCTTTCCATGGGAGCAAGAGCTTATCTATTTTTGCGAACTTTCCATGAAAATGTATTGTAATGAGATCATTTACTGTGGGATATGAATACCGAGTATGTCCACATCAGCGTAAGAGCATCACTCTTGTTTTTTGTTGTTGCTCTTTTGATATTTGGGATATGAACTATATCTAAACTATATCTAAACGTACATTTCCCTTTCACATTATTGCTTCTGTACGTTGCGTGGAGCTTGTGTGATGAATGTGAATATTGAATATTGAACTTAACCCTAACAATTGCATGTACTGTATGTTTCACTGTCAAAATGCACTTCAACCACCTGTCTTTGTTCTTTAAATACATTTTGCAACATGTTGTTTTGATATTTATCGTCCTGCAGGCATTCTGACACAATGATGAATTGTGTCAGAATGTTGATACTCAACAATGTTTGCCAGTACACACAGTTCGAGAGAGAGAATTAGAGATAGAAGACAGAGACAGAAGACAGAGTCTTGTCAAAAACTAAACATTAGCACTTTTGCAGAGCACACTCAGTTCACTTCGTTATTGGTCACACCTGACCATCCTAAAGGCCAAAACAATGAAACTATGCAGTGCATCTGAGGCCAAATTCCTCTCTGGAAACAGAGGAATTCCAAAAGGTTGTTCCATCTCCATCTACGCAAACCATGAGGCTGAGAACAGCATGTGTGGTGATACAACACGTTTCGTCTGTTCCTAAGTCATCAAGTTCAAGACATATAGGTCCTAAAATCAAAATGGGATTAGCTGATTCTCCATACTTGTCCCAAAGGATGAACAAGCACACTCCCCATCACTTTAAAAGCTGAGATAATGGAGGGGTTGACCATGCTGACGGTTGGCCATGTGTTTGGGATGTGCATTTTAAAAAATTTGGTTCTAAGGCTTAAGAGGGTGTGAAAGATGCTGACATTGTACATAAGTAACTGAGAGGAACATACCATATTTCTCCTGCGTTGTCTTGGCTGTGTGCTTAGGGTTGTTGTCCTGTTGCAAGGTGAATCTTCGCCTCAGTCTGAGGTCCTGAGCGCTCTGGAGCAGGTTTTCATCAAGGATCTTTCTGTACTTTGCTCCGTTCATCTTTTCCTCGATCCTGCCTAGTCTCCCAGTCCCTGCCGCTGAAAAACCCCACAGCATGATGCTGCCACCACCATGCTTCACCATAGGGATGGTGCCAGGTTTCCTCCAGACGTGACGCTTGGTATTCGGGCAAAATAGTTCAATCAGACCAGAGAATCTTGTTTCACATGGTCTGAGAGTCCTTTAGGTGCCTTGTGGCTAACTCCAAGCGGGCTGTCATGTTTCTTTTACTGAGGAGTGGCTTCCGTCTGGCAACTCTACCATAAAGGCCTGATTGGTGGAATGCTGCAGAGATGGTTGTCCTTCTGGAAGGTTCTCTCATCTCCACAGAGGAACTCTGAAGCTCTGTCAGAGTGACCATCGGGCTCTTGGTCTTGGTGACTTGCACCCTTCTCCCCCGATTGCTCAGTTTGGCCGGGCGGACAGCTCTAGGAAAAGTCTTGGTGGTTCCAAACTTCTTCCATTTAAGAATGATGGAGGCCACTGTGTTCTTTGGGACATTCAATGCTGCAGACATTTTTTGGTACCCTTCCCCAGATCTGTGCTTCGACACAATCCTGTCTCAGAGTTCTATGGATAATTCATGGCTTGGTTTTTGCTCTGAAATGCTCTGTCAACTCTGGGACCTTATACAGACAGGTGTGTGCCTTTCCAAAGCATGTATAATCAATTGAATTTACCATAGGTGGAGTCCAATCAAGTTCTAGAAACATCTCAAGGATGATCAATGGAAACAGGATGCACCTGAGTCTCATAGTAATGGGTCTGAATATTTTTGAGAATTTTAATTTAATTTTGATTAGGTTTTACACCTTTTTCTCCCCAATTTCATAGTATCCAATTGTTAGTAGCTACTATCTTGTCTCACCGTCTCAACTCCCGTACGGGCTCGGGAGAGACGAAGGTTGAAAGTCATGCGTCCTCCGATACACAATCCAACCAAGCCGCACTGCTTCTTAACACAGCCCGCATCCAACCCGGAAGCCAGCCGCACCAATGTGTTGGAGGAAACACCGTGCATCTGGCAACCTTGGTTAGCACGCACTGCGCCCGGCCCGCCACAGGAGTCGCTGGTGCGCGATGAGACAAGGATATACCTACCAGCCAAACCCTCCCTAACCCGGACGACGCTAGGCCAATTGTGCGTCGCCCCACGGGCCTCCCGGTCGCGGCCGGTTACGACAGAGCCTGGGTGCGAACCCAGAGTTTCTGGTGGCACAGCTGGCACTGCAGTACAGCGCCCTTAACCACTGCGCCACCTGGGAGGCGGGTCTGAATAATTATGTAAATAAGGTATCTGTTTTTTTTTGCTAAATTATCGGAAAACATATATTTTTTGTCATTATGGGTTTAGATTGATGAGGGACATTTAAAAAATAAAAAATAAACATTTTAGAGTAAGGCGATAATGTAACAAAATGTGTAAAAAGTCAAGGGGTCTGAATACTTTCCAAATGCACTTTATATATACACACACCTTCATGAGCTGGATTGCCTGTCTTTGTAATTTGTTTGTTGTTTGCGCTCGTTAACATATTTAGCAAGCAGCCTCCGTTTTTTTGGCACCCCCTTATGTACTAAGCCGGTAATACCGTAAATCCTGGAATTAGAGAAGGATGGTATGTCAATATGAAAATCTGGATACCTCCCAACCCTAGAGTGAAGCCCGTGCTTTGACCACATGTATGTCCTATCTGTCCACTCCAGGCAGCACACTGGGCTACAGAGGGGCTGAGTCTGAGAAAGTGAAGCACGCTCTGACTGAGTTAGAGAAAGTTAGAGAGAAAAACAGAGAGCGAGAGACTGATGAAGTGTCTTTAAACTCCACAGTAATCAGGCCAGTAAACTATCCACGGTTCAATGTTTCCACTTTCAACAGAGAATCTCAACGTATCAGTGTGAAGGGTAGAAGAGAAGAAGAGACATGGGAATAGAACAACACAGCTAAGATACATGTGATTGAAAGAACCAGAATTTTCATCAGGATATTTTCTACTGTTTTATTTTGTCAACTTTAGGCCTACTGTATGTATTTTACTTAGTTGACGATGGAAGTTGTAGGCCTACTGCTGCATTGGCTTACAGGCTATCTCTGAGTTCTATACTCTCATTCCATTAGCCTCCTATAGATCACAGTGTATCAATGTGTCCAGATGGCAGAGGCTGTTCCTCTCGCCATAGTTGAATTTTAACATTTAGATTTTTAACTTTTTACTTCAGATTTTTATAATTAACCACGTGACAATGATTTCGAGAAACAAAAACATTATTATTGAAATTAAACTGTTCCATGAAAATAAGCATATAAAAAGAATCATCATAACTGGCACACAGATCGGTAGAAATAGTAGGTTAAATCGTAAGCCAAACTTGAAACGAGCTAGCCACTTATGGTCTTTACTATTATACTCAGAAAAAATTGTGAACAAGCAAACTTGTGCACATATAAGAGGTCCCGCAAAAAAATGCGCCCGTCCATGGAAATTGAAGGCCCATTCAACTGATTCGTTCTGGCGCTGGCCCTGTTGTACTCATCCATGTTCCCAGTCACCTTAAAATGTGTTGGTTCACGCTTTCAGTTTGGCACAGATGTTTCCATCTATCCACGGTTTTTGGTTTGGATAAGTTCTAATCATCTCAGTGGGAACAACATCCTCTATGCACTTCCTGATGAACTCAGAGTCAGCTTATACATCAATGTTATTCTCAGAGGCCACCTGGAACATATCCCAGTCCAGTTGATCAAAACAATCTTGAAGCTTAGATTCCGATTGGTTAGACCAACATTGAACAGTCCTTACCACGGGTACTTCCTGTTTAAGTTTCTGCCTATGGGCAGCGAGGTGCAGAATGGAGGAGTGATCTGATTTGCCAAAGGGAGGGCGGGGGAGGAACTTGTAGCCTTGCCAGAAGGGCGTTTAGCAATCGTTAAGAATTCTTGATGAGCGAGTAGTGAAAATGATGTGTGGATATAACTTTGATAGCTTTTTTTTCCCACTCAGATGTGTTTTATTAAAGTCCCCAGCTACAATAAATGCGACCTCAGGATATGCAGTTTCCAGTTTACATAAAGTCCAGTGTAGTTCCTTGAGAGCTGTCCCGGTGTTTGGCTTGATGGGAAATATACATGGCCGTGAAGATGACCGAAGAGAATGCTCTCAGGAGGTAATGCGGTCAGCATTTGATAGTGAAGTATTCAAGATCAGGAGAACAAAAGGACTTGAGTCCCTGTATGTTACCACAATCACACCATGAGTAGTTAATCATGAAACATACACCACCGCCTTTCTTTTTTCCAGAGAGTTCTTTTTTCCCGTCTGCGCAAGATACAGAGAACCTTGCTGGCTGTCTGGATGGGAACAGTATATCCGGGGAGAGCCATGATTCTGTGAAACAGAGTATGGTACAATCCCTAAGATCTCTCTGTAAGTGATCCATTACACATTTGTTTGTCTACTTTATTGACCAAGTACTGAACATTAGCGAGTAATATACTCAGAAGCAGTGTATGGTATGCACGCCTCCTGAGTCGGCCTAAAAGCCCACTCCGTATTCCTCAAATGCCTCGGGGGTACGAACAATTGATCCAAATCAGGAAAGTTACATTTCTAGTCGAAATGGTGGTGAGTGACCGGCAATCTAATATCCAACAGTTATTTCTGGCTGTATTTTGAGCATATAATGTAATCAAATAAAACACACACAAAAAAATACTGCAAATTTGGCTGGGAGCTAGGAACAGGGCGACCATGTCTGTCGGCACCATCTTGTCTTCAGGTCTAGGGCATATTCTTAGAGGCATATGTCACACAGCAGCAACGTACCAAACATTTGATGTTGAACAAGAAGAGCCCTCAGAATGGAATAAGACTAGGGATGCTTCCACTTTGAGGTTTTGGCCTGGGCCCTCCTTAAAAGGATTTGTTTTTAAGCAAAATGAGGCTGGGAATCAAACCAACACAGCACACAGCGATAGACTTTTAAAGGAAATTTCCACAATGTCTGCAGAGATCACGTCCACAAATGGCCAACTGTGGTTAATCTCTACAATCATCAATAATCATCAAAGTCCATATTCTCTCCAACAAAAATGACATGTTTTCACATTCATCTGACACATACCCCAGTAAATAAGAGCATGGCGGAGTTGCATATTAGGACCTATTTTCTGATTCCAGTTTGAATCATCAGTCAGAGGCGTCTTTTATCAGACGACATTGTCTTTCATTCTGCAAAAGTTTCTCTGAGGATGTAGTAGAGGCCTCCAGCCAAGCATGTGTTGGCCTGGTCATTGTCACGGCTCTGAGCACTAGTAGTAGCACTGTTGCTTTTCATTTTTACTTTTACCAAACTGTACATGCCATTGAGAAGTTTCTGTAATAATAGCCAATTAATGGACTAAAAACAACACTCAATGGAGAATCTCCTTTGAAAGTGCTTTTTTAGTCCAGAAGTAGTCTGCAAAAGTTTGGAAAACTAGCCTTGAAAAACAAGCCTAGCTGGAAAGTCCTGAAAAATAGTTCTGGATGTGAAGGAATGTGGTGACCACCTTGAACGCCCAATGGATGAATTCATCTGAAGCCTTGACTGACTGGCAGGATGAACATGTCAACCTCAACCTGTATTAGGAGTGGGGGTCTAAAATCATTTAAATATTCTAATAGTATCATGAACTTCAGTTGGATATCCAGATATTCTAAATAGATATGTATTTTTTTATATATATATTTTTTTTTACCTGAGCACTGTTGCGCGAGAGGCTGGCGCTCTATTGCTGCAGCTGATGAGGGGCAGGTGAGCAGACTGAGTGAGAGAGACCAGTAACCAAGGCAAACTAGCCAACTTCTAGTAGTCACAATGTTATTTATCATCTCATATAAGAGTGCCTGTCTTGACAGGCGTAGCCTAGAGAAGCTAGCCAGTTAGCTAGCCAGCTATAGCTAGCTAGGCTAATTCTTGAGGCCACATGATGCGCTCTCCCCAACCACTTTCAGATAACACACCAGCCTACTTGTTGGTTGCTCGTTGTAGCCTGGTTCTCATTTCATTAACTTTTAATTCCATAATTGTATTCCATCTTGCATTGCATTTAGTGAACTCCTACTCCACTTGCTATACATTGAGCCTCTTTGCAGCTTTGATTGTCCAACATAAACAAGCTTCACACATGAAGGCTACCAGTCTTTTTATAGGGTGTCATAAAAACAACATTAAAAAAGACACATCTTACCTCAGGCTTAATCCGGCATGGCCAGATTATCATTTAGCAGACACTCTTTTCCAGAGCAATTTACAGGAGCCTTGCCTTGCTCAAGGGCACATCGACAGCTTTCTCACCTAGTTGGCAAGGGAATTCGAACCAGTGACGTTTCAGTTACTAGATCAACACTCTTAACCTCTAGGCTACCTGCCACCCTAAAAATGAAGAGAAACATTAGTCTGGGTCTGAGACCTACAGTAATACTACACAGGTGTAGGGAGTTTCCTTACAGGCATATGCCACACAGGCAACGTACCAAACATTTGATGTGGAAGAAGAAGAGCCCTCGGAATAGTTTGAGACTAGGGATGCTTCCACTTTGAGATTTTGACCTGGGCCCTCCTTGAAAGGATTTGTTTTGTAAATTAAATAAGGCCTGGATTCAATCCAACGCAGATTAACAACCTGCACACAGCGATAGACTTTTAAAGGCAATTTCCACGATGCCAGCAGAGATCAAGTCCACAAATGGCCAACTGTGGTTTTCATCAACAATCAACAAAGTCCATATTCTCTCCAAAAAATATATATTTTTATTTTTATACATTCATCTCAAACATACCCCACTAAATAATAGCATGGTGGAGTTGCATATTAGGGCATGCTTTCCTGGCATTATGTTGAGGAGACTTTATGAAATATAGTTGATCAATCTCTTCCTCCCCTATCTCCTGCGAGTCAGTCATCTTCCCCTTTGAGCCCAACCTCTTCCAGTTACCTGTTAACTAATGGATTTACCAGTGACTGACTACACTGCTGGGGACTAAACGTTATGGAACTCCCATAAAAACAAACTTTTAAATCACTAATAATAAATCCTCTGATACAACACATTGGAAACATTGAGATTTGAGCCAGAAACAAATATTGATCTGTTTTTCATGTTTGTTGGTAACATATCACAAAGCGCTCAAGACTAATATATTTTGCAGGCAGAACAGACGTTAATATCTCCAATCAACTGACCTGAAAACAAACATAAATCTATGAATACCTATACCTAAATATACTATTAAGGACAAGAACAAATTGTATTTTACTAGCTGTCACGCCCTGACCTTAGAGATCCTTATTATTCTCTGTTTGGTTAGGTCAGGGTGTGACTCGGGTGGGAAAGTCTGTTTTCTATTTCTTTGTTTTTTTGCCGAGTGTGGTTCCCAATCAGAGGCAGCTGTTTGTCTCTGATTGGGGATCATATAAGTTGTCATTTTACTTTTGGATTTTGTGGGGTCTTGTTTTCTGTTTAGTGTCTTACCTGACAGAACTGTTCACTTTCGAGGTGTTATTTTGTTTGAGTGTTTTTTGATAATAAAAATCATGAACACTTTCCACGCTGCACTGTGGTCCACTCCTTTCGACCAGAGCCATTACACTAGCCTTCCCAAAACTGCTAAAGTGAAGCAGCTTCAATTGTAAAACATGTCACTTATCTTATCAGCACTGGTCAGGATGTTTGGAAGCTAATAAGAGGACTGAACTACTTATAAGCAAATGGACAGGGATATTTAGTGAGAAAAAGTTTTACTTACTATGACTGGTTGTCTTACCTGGGTACCTTAAGATCATTACTACCTCTGCATAAGAGCGTCTGCTAAATGGCTAAAATGTAAATGTACTAACGAGGGAGAGAGTCGGTATGAGGGGCTAGGGCAGTATTCGTATACAGTAATTCACTATGTAAACAACAGTTTGCATTCAAGACACATTACTCAAACAAACGACTAGGTAGCGTTGTAAACTAATCTAACTACTGAAAAGACACGTTACTCAAACAAACGACTAGGTAGCGTTGTAACCTCATCTAACTACTGAAAAGACACGTTACTCAAACAAACGACTAGGTAGCGTTGTAACCTCATCTAACTACTGAAAAGACACGTTACTCAAACAAACGACTAGGTAGCGTTGTAACCTCATCTAACTACTGAAAAGACACTCAAACAAACGTAACCTCATCTAACTACTGAAAAGACAAACAAACGACTTACTTGTAACCTCAAACTAAAAAGACACGTTACTCAAACAAACTAGGTAGCGTTGTAACCTCATCTAACTACTGAAAAGACACGTTACTCAAACAAACGACTAGGTAGCGTTGTAACCTCATCTAACTACTGAAAAGACACGTTACTCAAACAAACGACTAGGTAGCGTTGTAACCTCATCTAACTACTGAAAAGACACGTTACTCAAACAAACGACTAGGTAGCGTTGTAACCTCATCTAACTACTGAAAAGACGTTAACCTCAAACAAAAACAAACGACTAGGTAGCGTTGTAACCTCATCTAACTACTGAAAAGACACGTTACTCAAACAAACGACTAGGTAGCGTTGTAACCTCATCTAACTACTGAAAAGACACGTTACTCAAACAAACGACTAGGTAGCGTTGTAACCTCATCTAACTACCGAAAAGCAGTAACCATCATATCATCCAGAGTTTTATGGGCTTGACTGTTATTTTTAAAGGGGGAAGGGGGGTTGACATGATAAAGAATGCCGAGAGCAGAACATCTTTTCAGCAGAGGTTTTTCAGCTAAACTTATTTTGTTATACAGCTAAGGGATGGAGTTGTGAGAAAGTAAGACAGTTGTGCTATGCTCATGATGATTTATAAGTTATATTCTTCAAGAATCAACAGTAACTCATCTATCTGCTGAAGAGATTGTCTGCTCTCCGCATTCTTTATCAGGACAATAAAGCCACCACTTGTTTTGGTATACAGCTAAGGTGGAAGCAAACGGCTTTTTTTGTCCTGATAAAGAATGCAGACAATCTCTTCAGCAGATAGATGAGTTACGGTTAAAAGGTCTTGGCACCGCAACCTGTCCTGGAATACAGCAGTAGTCTGTCTAAGGCTGAGCGTCCCATCTTTAAAGCTACAGTCTGGGATTTGTTTTTCAGCTAAACGACAGCCCCGCCACCTGTTTTGTAATACAGCTAAGGAATGGAGTTGTGATAAAGCAGTGCTGAAGAAGAATCAAAGGGTAAATATCAAGAATGGAAATAACCCTTAAACAGATTCCGAGGAGTGAGGCATGGCTTCTGCAGCTGCTCCGTGGGCCAGAGAGAGGAGTAGTGCTGACTGCTGATGCCATATGAAGTCATTAAGAAACATAGGAACTGCATTCCAAATGGCACCCTACTCCCTATATAGTGCACTATATAGGGAATACAGTGCCATTTGGAACACAGACATAGCTTTCCTCTCAGAAAGGTGTTGAAGAGCCAAGCAGTGATAGAAGGAAAGGTGAGTATTGAGACAATAAAGTGAAGAACGTACAGAGTCAGCATGAAAGGAGGAGACTCGTTTCCAGAAAAAAGTTGAAATCTTTCTTTCCATTCTGTCCCAAAAAGGACTATGAACACATGACTGATTTTCCCTTAAGACACTGAGGCTCCCTATAGTTCTCCATCAAAGGTTGTTGAGTAGACTAATTGGTACTGGCTGTTGACAAAGTTTATCAGTAGCCTATTATATTCTAAAAAAGCAACCAATCCTGACATGAACACATAATAAAACCAAGCCAAGTCAACCTGGATACCATCATCTCTTCAACTTTTCAACTTTCCCTCTGAGAACTGTTGAACACGTGGAAGTGAGTTATACAACCTTATGTGATTTAAACACTGACTAAGTCTCCACTCCAGGCTTTTGGACCAAGTCCTAATCTTTAATGATCCTAGAGAGCTTCCATATTCTCCCAACAAGAAAACTTGCAATATCAGGTGATCTCATAGGAACAAAGCATATCAAGGAACTTGATCAAGGAAATGTTCTGTATCTACCACTTCAGACTAGGTACAAAATATACACTGAGTATAAAAAAGAACACCTGCTCTTTCCATGACATAGACTGACCAGGTGAATCCAGGTGAAAGCTATGATCCCTTATTGATGTCACTTGTTAAATCCACTTCAATCAGTGTAGATGAAGGGGAGGTGACAGGTTAAATAAGGATTTTTAAGCCTTGAGACAATTGAGACATGGATTGTGTATGTGTATCATTCAGAGGGTGAATGGGCAAGACCCCATATGTAAGTGCCTTTGAACAGGGTATGGTAGTAGGTGCCAGGTGATTTTTCCATGCTCAACAGTTTACCGTGTGTATCAAAAATGGTTCACCACCCAAAGGACATCCAGCCAACTTGACACAACTGTGGGAAGCATTGGAGTCAACATGGGCCAGCATCCCTGTAGAATGATTCTGACACCTTGTGGGGGGTGGGGGGGTGAAACTCAATATTAGGAATGTTATAAAACAGAAAATTATTAGAGCAGTAAAGGAAACTGATATAAATACGAATGGAACACTCACTGTCACTTTAAACGATTTGACAGTTTTATAATATCTGTGGCCCCAAATATAGTTTCAGGCCGACAACCTGAAAATAAGTCAATGTGCCTTTGAGCAATCCACTAACCCCAAATTGTTCTGAGGGTGTTTCAAGCAGAATTGGGCTATGCAAAAAATACATTTCCAATTCACACAAGCATATTAATAAACACTTGTACATGTGTGAAACAGAACAAATATAAGCACCCAAATTATTATTTGATTAAATATGTGTGGTGGTCATACAACATACATCGCTTTAGCTCAGGTGCTGAGTGGACTCTATATTTATTCCATACCATATTATGGACAGCAATCCACATCCAAACTACATCAGACTGGGAGTTGATCTGTGCAGGCTCCTTCCTCCCACACAGACCCACCAATCATATTCCTGCATATTGCACATTGTAGATCACTATCAATAATATCAAAGCCTTAGATGACAAAAGCCTTCTCACACATCTGCAAAGCATGAATCATTGTTTTTCCTTGGAACACTAAAAGAATGGAATACATTTTATTACACTGTAAATCTGACATAAATACATTTCTAAAGTTTAGATTGCCATCCATTGAGATAATCCTAAAGTAGTTTGTCCCTCTATGACATCAGTCTATTACAGTCTATCAATCAGTGTATCTGTATCCACTATAAGTATCCTAATCTCCGTAAAGGCTCTGAAACACCGGTAGCGTTCTATGGTAATATTTTTATCAAAGTGCAGCTGCTACTCCTCTTAAAACCTTGGATGCCATCTACCATAGTGCCCTTTGTTTTGTTACAGATAACAGTTTGGATACAGCATCCTGTATCAAAAGGTTGGCTGGACTTTGCTAAATCTCTATGTAGATCTCCACCGAGCTATGTAAATCTGCTTTTAGTTTAATGCACCGTATTGCTGGAACAAAATTCTAAATACCTTTCATCTTGATGTTCTGGTGCCATTCAGGCAATTAAAAGTATTGATTGGGAATTATTTGTGGATGAATGTTTTTCTGGGTGATTTGTGATGTGATTTGAGCTTCCCATTGTTGTATTTTAGTATTTTAATCTGTATGTTTGGGTATAAAGTGTATATACAGGGCACATTTGTTCAAATAAAGGTACAAATAAATAAATGAAAGGCCTGCCTAATTGTTGAATACATTTTTTTCATCCAAACCAAGGTTAGGGATCGCTGTTCTGATGTCCAGAAGCTGTTTTTGGTTATAGGAAATGATGGCAGAAACATTATTTGCCCAAAAAACAAGATCAGAGTAAAAAAAAAATGGACAAAATAGCAGAATTGGTCAGGAGCCCGTAAGGCTGCTGCTATCCAATGCAGCTCCATCTTCCAAGAGTGTGTGCAAGTGTGTGTTTTCATACATGTGTGTGTGCATGCATGTGCGTGTGTGCTAAATACCCCACTGGGGATGTTTAATACCCCACTAAGCAGTGTGTCCAGAGAACACTCAGCGCCATAGCACAAGCCATTCTTACCTGTAAATCAACATGCTCTCCAACCACTCTGCTTCCCTCCAGCTCCACTTTCACTCCTGTCTCTGTTTAGTCCATCAGAGCTTGAGCTATTTATAATTTCTACCTCGGATTTCAGGGTTTCATGGTTCAGTTTAATCCTAGTGCTGGTATCAAAAAACATAATTCATCTTCAGGGTGTTTGAAGTAATGAAAGTTTGAGTTACAGTACACTGAGTTGTGTTAGACCCTAAACAGAGACAGAACGACAGAACTAGGCTACTTTTAGAAATACTGGTAGCCAGTTTAATTATTTAGTCGTGTGGTGATTAACGTGCTATTTTGAGGAAAGAAGCAGTGCCCCAGAGGCCCCTGTTAACCCGACATGACTTGAGTGGATGTTAGGCCAAAGTGTTCCTTTCCATCACCATGCGAGGTGAGAGTTGTAAAACGGATTGAGTGCCTCTGTCATCCTGTCTTGATGACTCTAGATTCAGGAGGAGAGCTAAAGAACTATAGACCATACTGCAACTTAAAATCTGACACATTGTGTTCAGTATGTTGAAAAATATATATTCATCCACAATGAGGTGAGACTGGGAGTTCATGGAGGATGACTAAGGGCACTGAATATCGATATGCACTTTCGTTTGCAATTCGTCTGCTGTTCGTTCAGCGCGGTGTGTTTACTTTACGTTATGGACTTTATTGTCCCCATGGGGAAATTTTGTTGCAGAATCATGAACACGTTTAAAGCGGCATTTAAATACAGTAGACTTGATCAAATTGATCAGAAATACAGTGTAGACATTGTTAATATTGTAAATGACCGCTGTAGCTGGAAATGGCTGATTTTGAATGGAATATCTACATAGGCGCACAGAGGGACACGATCAGCAACCATCACTTCTGTGTTCCAATGTCACGTTGTGTTAGCTAATCCAAGTGTATCATTTCAAAAGGCTAAATGATCATTAGAAAACCCTTTTGCAATTATGTGAGCACAGCTGAAAACTGTTTACCTGATTAAATAAGCAATAAAACTGGCCTTCTTTAGGCTAGTAGGGTATCTGGAGCATCATTTGTGGGTTCGATTACAGGCTCAAAATTGCCAGAAACAAATAACTTTCTTCTGAAACTCGTCAGTCTCTTCTTGTTCTCAGAAATTAAGGCTATTCCATGAGAGAAACTGAAGATCTCGTACAACACTGTGTACTACTCCCTTCACAGAACAGCGCAAATTGGTTCTAACCTGAATAGAAAGAGGAGTGAGAGGCCCCGGTGCACAACTGAGCAAGTACATTAGAGTATCTAGTTTGAGAAACAGACGCCTCACAAGTCCTCAACTAGCAGCTTCTTTAAATAGTACCTGCAAAACACCAGTCTCAACATCAACAGTGAAGAGGCGACTCCGGGATGCTGGACTTCTAGGCAGAGTTGCAAAGAGAAATCCATATCTCAAACTGGCCAATAAAAATAAAAGATTAAGACGGTCAAAAGAACACAGACACTGGACTCTGCCTAGAAAGCCAGTATCCCGGAGTCGCCTCTTCACTGTTGACGTTGAGACGGGTGTTTTGCGGGTACTATTTAATGAACCTGGCAGACCTTTAGTACAAAGTTGGATTCAACTAATCTAATAATCCTGGGGGTTTTCCTTTCCATGGAATCCACACAGCAGACATTACCAGACATGGGTTCAAATATTTTTCTAAATCCTTTCAATTAATTTGATTGAGCTTGCCTGGCACACTATTACCAATGGTATAGTCCCAAAATTGCCAAGCCCACCCATATGGCACCCAGGGCAGACTCAAGCAAACACTCAAAGTATCTGAAAAAACAAACACATACCATAATTTGAACCCATGTCTGTAATCCCAGAGGTTCTCCATGGATTCGAAACACAGCAGCAGAAATTCACAGTGTGTTTTTGTATGCTGGGCCTCCCTCTGAAGCTGTGTCCAATATCCGATTGATAGGAGATGAAGTCCAAGGGGAGCAGGACAACAAAATAACCCAGAAGCCTTATTCTATGTCTGGTTAATGAATTACCACCATGCTCAGACTAACTTGAGTCTGTACGGATATTTCTTTCACAATAAGTTAACAAGAGAGGGAGCGAGGTGAGCTGGAGGAAGTATAGCACATGACTAGTATACTACAACAGTATGTGGACACCTGCTTGACAAACATATAATTCCAAAATCAAGGGCATTAATATGGAGTTAGTCCCCCCTTTGAACTATAACAGCCTCCACTCTTCTGGGAATGCTTTCCACTAGATGTTGGAACATTGCTGCGGGGACTTGCTTCCATTCAGCCACAAGAGTATTAGTGAGGTCGGGCACTGATGTTGGGCGATTAGGCCAGGCTCGCAGTCGGTGTTCCAATTCATGCCAATTCAGGCGAGTCAAGTTCTTCCACACCAATCTTGACAAACCATTTCGCTATGGACCCCGCTTTGTGCAAGGGGGCGTTGTCATGCTGAAACAGGAAAGGGCCTTCTCCAAACTGTTGCCACGAAGTTGGAAGCATAGAATTGTCTAGAATGTCAATGTACGCTGTAGCAGTAAGATTTTCCTTTACTGGAACTAAGGGGCCTAGCCTGAACCATGAAAAACAGCACCATACCATTATTCCTCCTCCACCAAACTTTACAGTTGACACAATGCATTGGGGCAGGTAGCGTACAGCCAAACCCAGATTTGTCCGTTGGACTGCCAGATGGGGAGGCGTGATTCATCACTCCAGATAACACGTTTCCACTGCTCCAAAGTCCAATAGTGGCGAGCTTTACACCGCTTGGCATTGCGATTTATACACCTGTCAGCAACGGGGGTTGCTGAAATACTCAAATCCACTCATTTATATATACAGTATTCAGACCCATTTGATTAATCCACAATTTGTTACGTTACAGCCTAATTCTAAAATGGATCAAATTGTTTTTATCCTCATCAATCTACACACAATAATAATGACAAAGCAAAATCAGGTTTAGAAATGTCTGCTAATTTATTAAAAATCCATTTAAATATCACATTTAAATAAGTATTCAGACCCTTTACTCAGTACTTTGTTGAAGCATCTTTGGCAGCAATTACAGCATTGAGTGTTCTGGGGTATGACACTACAAGCTTGGCACACTTGTATTTGGCGTGCTTCTCCCTTTCTTCTCTGGAGATGCTCTCAAGCTTAAAAAATCCCACAGCACGATGCTGCCACCACCATGCTTCACCGTAGGGATGGTGCCAGGTTTCCTCCAGACATGACACTTGGCAATCATGCAAAATAGTTCAATCTGGGTTTCATCAGATTTCGGCAAACTCCAAGCGGGCTGCCATGTGCCTTTTTACTGAGGAGTGGCTTCGGTCTGGCCACCCTAACATAAAGGCCTGAGTGGTGGAGATGGTTGTCCTTCTGGAAGACTCCACAGAGCTCTGTCAGAGACCATCGGGTTCTTGGTCACTTCCCTGACCAAGGCCCTTTTCCCCCGATTGATCAGTTTGGCCGGATGGTTAGCTCTAGGAAGAGTCTTGGTGGTTCCAAACTTATTTTATTTAAGAATGATGGATGCCACTATGTTCTTGGGGACCTTCAATGCTGCAGACATTTTTTGGTACCCTTCCCCAGATCTGTGCCCCGACACAATCCTGTCTCGGAGCTCTATGGACAATTCATTTTGACCTCATGGCTTGGTTTTTGTTCTGACATTCACTGTCAACTGTGGGACCTTAGACAGCTGTGTATTTCCAAATCATGTCCAATCAATTGAATTTACCACAGGTGGACTCCAATCAAGTTGTAGAAAAATCTCAAGGATGATCATTGGAAACAGGATGCACCTGAGCTCAATTTCAAGCCTCATAGCAAAGGGTGTGAATACTTATGTAAATAAGGTATTTCTGTTTTTCATTTTAAATACATTCGCAAAAATGTCTAAAAACCTGTTTCTACTTTTGTCATTATGGGTTATTGTGTGTAGATTGCTGAGGAATGCATTTTATTTAATACATTTTAGAATAAGATGTGACAAAATGTGGAAAAAGTAAAGGTGTCTGAATACTTTCCAAAGGCACTGTATATGTGAATATGGACAGGTAATAGAAAGACAGACCAGAAAAGAAGACAATAGAATGCGGAGAGAGGGTGTAATTTTAAGAGGCTATCGGCCAGTCCTCACCTCAGGTGTAGCAGGGTTAAAGGTCACATTGAGGATGGTGTCGGACTGTCTCTGGAGCTTGTTGAGGTAGCTGCTGCTGCGGATGTCATATACATAGGCCTGCAGAGAGGAGAAAATGGGTCAAGGAGGTACATCAAAATATTTTGTTGAATGAATTGGCTGCTGATGTCAAAACGTAAAGTATAAGGTAGTCAATCTGTAACTTATAAACCTTAAAAGAAAGTCTGAATACTGCAGAAGAGGACCAACACAATAAAGTCTATAGGTATTCGATTATTTTGTACAATTTGGAAGTTTCTACTCCAATCTCTTCTCCACGAACTGACAAACAAAGGCAGAGACTTTTCACTGTGTGTAAAAAGTAAGAAAGAACAGTGAGTGAAAGATAGTTGGAGAGGAGGAAGAAGAGGAGGAGGAAGAGGAGGAGGAGTAGGAGGGAAAGGAGGGATGAGGACGGGGGACCATAAGCAGTGAACACAGATAAAACCAGATGTGGGGATGTTTGTTACCAGACGACGACTCATCAGATTCCTGCAGCTGCTTTTTATTAGGCTTCCCCGAAAAAGGCATGGGGATAGTGCTCCCTAGAAGGGCCCATAGCATGGTAGAGATACCGAGCTACAGATACAGCCATATAAATATAATTACTAGAATGTACATTCTTATTGATGCATTCTGATGGGGTTTGTAAGGCCAGAGCATCACATCAGGCAGTTGGAACAGGAAGGAATCCTCAATGAGGACTCCAGTCCTGCTACCTCACCACAGAGGTCATCTGGGTCCAGTCCTGCTACCTCACCACAGAGGTCATCTGGGTCCAGTCCTGCTACCTCACCACAGAGGTCATCTGGGTCCAGTCCTGCTACCTCACCACAGAGGTCATCTGGGTCCAGTCCTGCTACCTCACCACAGAGGTCATCTGGGTCCAGTCCTGCTACCTCACCACAGAGGTCATCTGAGTCCAGTCCTGCTACCTCACCACAGAGGTCATCTGGGTCCAGTCCTGCTACCTCACCACAGAGGTCATCTGGGTCCAGTCCTGCTACCTCACCACAGAGGTCATCTGGGTCCAGTCCTGCTACCTCACCACAGAGGTCATCTGGGTCCAGTCCTGCTACCTCACCACATAGGTCATCTAGCCCTGCAAGCCTTGCCTCATTCCAGCCTGAGGCCCCCTATAGATCTCCACAACAGCTGTAGAGTAAGAAAGGTAGGGGGTAACGGAACACGCCTCTGAAGCCTAACATCAGGACCTACAGTCTCATAATCTATGGCAATAATGACCAGGTCTCCCTTGGGACAGAGGTCTTCTGACATCAATGGGATTGGTTAAATGAAGATGACATTTTTTTTTTGTTGAATACGGACAACATGCCGTAGGGTGATTAATTTTAAACTCGACGGATGGTCCAGGGCTCTACAGTTAAATAGTTTTCATTGTACTCCTAAATGTCTTTGTGTGTGGCAATGTTTTATTTTTACTTAGTGAATAAGGTCAGCGTAGAGTGATGAGGTCATGCATGGCTATGATGATGAGCCTAATGTGTGACAACACTATGAATCAGTAGGGTCTACTAGCCTTATATTCACAACCTACAGTGAGTGATAACTGTCTACTTACACTCAGTACACAAAACATTAGGAACAGCTTCCTAATATTGAGTTACACCCCCTTTAATCCTCAGAACAGCCTCAATGTATCGGGCATGGAATCTACAAAGTGTGGAAAGCGTTCCACAGGGATGCTGGCCCATGTTGACTCCAATGCTTTCCACAGCTGTGCCAAGTTGGCTGGATGTCCATTGGGTGGTGGACCATTCTTGATACACATGGGAAATTGTTGAGCGTGAAAAACACAGCAGCGTTGCAGTTCTTGACCCACTCAAACTGGTGCACCTGGCACCATACCCCGTTCAATGGCACCTCAATACTTTGTCTTGCCCATTCACCCTCTGAATGGCACACATACACAATCCATGTCTCAATTGTGTCAAGGCTTAAAAATCCTTCTTTAACCTGCCTGCTCCTTTTAATTTACAATGATTGAAGTGGATTTAACAGGTGACATCAATAAGGGATCATAGCTTTCACCTGGATTCACCTGGTCAGTCTGTGTTATGGAGTGTTTTGTACACTCAGTGTATATGTACAGTGCCTTCAGCAAGTATTATTCCTAATGTTGTTGTGTTACAGCCTGAATTCAAAATGTATTAAACAAAAAAAAATGTCACCCATCAACATAAAATACCCCATAATGACAAATGATAACTTTTTTAAATTTTTTAAAGTTTGTAAAAGCACCTACAGCTGTGATTACAGCTGTGAGTCTGTATGTGTAAGTCTCTAAGAGCTAAGAGCCATACCTGGAATGTTCAACATTTGACCATTGTCCTTTTCAAAATTATTCAAAC
This sequence comes from Oncorhynchus gorbuscha, assembly GCF_021184085.1. NCBI lineage: Eukaryota > Metazoa > Chordata > Actinopteri > Salmoniformes > Salmonidae > Oncorhynchus > Oncorhynchus gorbuscha. The sequence continues at coordinate 72,447,503 of NC_060179.1, read as the reverse complement.
TCTGACATTTTGGTTGTTGATCATTGCTAGACAACAATTTTCAGGTCATAGATTTGAAGTAGATTTAAGTCAAAACTGTAACTTGGCCACTCAGGAACATTCACTGTCATCTTGTAAGCAACTCCAGTGTAGATTTGGCCTTGTGTTTTAGGTTATTGTCCTGACTGGGTGTATTGATACACCATCTAAAGTGTAATTAATACCTTCACCATGCTCAAAGGGATATTCAATGTCTGTTTAAAAATAAAATATCTACCAATAGGTTCCCTTCTTTGCGAAGCATTGGAAAACCTCCCTGGTCTTTGTGGTCGAATCTGTGTTTGGAATTCACTACACGACTGAGGGACTTAACAGAAAATTGTATGCAGTTGAAGTCGGAAGTTTACATACTGTCACGACTTCCGCCGAAGTCGGTCCCTCTCCTTGTTCGGATGGCGTTCGGCGGTCGACATCGCCGGCCTTCTTGCCATCGCAGATCCACCTTTCATTTTCCATTTGTTTTGTCTCGTCTTCCCATACACCTGGTTCCAATTCCATGTTGTGTATTTAACCCTCTGTTAACCCCCATGTCCTTGTCTGGAATTGTTTATTGTAAGTGTATGTGCACGTTATGTAATATAATAATAATAATAATAATATATGCCATTTAGCAGACGCTTTTATCCAAAGCGACTTACAGTCATGTGTGCATACATTCTACGTATGGGTGGTCCCGGGAATCGAACCCACTACCCTGGCGTTACAAGCGCCATGCTCTACCAACTGAGCTACAGAAGGACCGGCGTGCGAAGGGGTTTTGTCCCATTGTATATATTGTTTTTGTTCAAGATTATTTTTATTATTAAACTGCGCCGTTGGAACACAGTCTTTACTCTCCTGCAGCTGACTACTCTGCCGCCAGTACGCACTCTTTAAATAATTCCGGACCCAAACTTATGGAGTCAGCAGGAGCAGGAACCCCGGGTATAGGGGTGGAGGAGCGCGTCCGGGAGCATGCAGCAATGCTCCACCATCTTGGCACCGCCATGGACCGCGTTGTCCAGACAATGGACCACTGGGAGAGAAAGGGAGTTCACCCAGCGCCTCCACCCGCACAACCCGCACAACCGCGGTCTCCACTACACGCCCCTCCTTCTCCTGGACCCAGGTAGTCTCTCCCTTTCCCAGGAATATGATGGGAAGGCTGTGAACTGCCAGGGGATCCTATTACAGCTGGAATTATACCTGGCAACCGCCCACCCGGCTCCTTCGGGCCGTGAGAGGGTGTCCGCCCTCGTTTCGTGCCTCACCGGGAAAGCCCTGCAGATCGGGGTCTGTTGGTTCGAACCCCCCGCACCCCCTCTCCGATACCCATGGAGCTGGGAGGGGCGGTGCGCGGGGAGACCGGAGGGGGTTCCAGCTCGTGCACCATCTGTGGCCGCAGAGGGCACACTGCCGGTTGGTGCCGGGTTGGTTCCTCTGGGTATCGAGGCAACAGGCAGGGCGCTCTGGAGCCACCCCAGGTGAGCCAGCACCATTCTCACCCAGAGCCCTCTGTCGCACATATGTTTGTGTATGTCACTTTTCCTGAGTTTTCCCTGCATTCCCAGCATAAGGCACTTGTCGATTCAGGCATGGCTGGGAATTTTATAGATAAATCGTTCGCCCATAGTTTAGGGATCCCTATTGTTCCCGTGGCTGTGCCCTTGCCCGTTCACGCCTTAGATAGTCGACCATTAGGGTCTGGCCCCGTTTTGTGTTCACTCTTTCCTACAGACCAGGCTCCCAGAACGTGAAGGCAGACGCATTGTCCCGGTTGTATGACACAGAGGAGCGGCCCATGGATCCCACTCCCATACTCCCCGCCTCCTTCCTGGTCGCGCCGGTAGTGTGGGAGCTGGACACGGATATTGAGCAGGCGTTACGTGCAGAGCCCTCTCCCATCCAGTGTCCCGCTGGGCGTCTGTACATCCCGTCTGCTGTTCGTGACCGTTTGATCAATTGGGCCCATACGTCACCCTCCTCTGGTCATCCTGGGATCGGTCGGACAGCGCGCTGTTTGAGCGGGAGGTACTGGTGGCCTACCTTGGCTAAGGACGTGAGGGTTTATGTTTCCTCCTGCTTGGTGTGCGCCCAGAGTAAGGCACCTAGGCACCTGCCCAGAGGGAAGCTACACCCCTTACCCATTCCACAATGGCCTTGGTCGCACCTGTCGGTGGATTTTCTTACAGATCTTCCCCCCTCACAGGGTAACACTGGGCGCCGTTATTATTAAACTGCGCCGTTGGAACACAGTCTTTGCTCTCCTGCGCCTGACTTCTCTGCCACCAGTACACACTCCTTACACATACACCTTAGCCAAATACATTTAAACTCAGTTTTTCACAATTCCAGACATTTAATAATTTAATCATAGAAAAAATGAAAAATAAAAATTCACCACTTTACTTTAAGAATGTGAAATGTCAGAATAATAGTAGAGAGAATGATTTAATTTCTTTCATCACATTCTCAGTGGTTCAGAAATGTACATACTCACAATTAGTGTTTGGTAGCATTGCCTTTAAATGGTTTAACTGGGTCAAACATTTCAGGTATAACTATTTGTCACCAAGCTATAACTTCCTGACTGATGTCTTGAGGTGTTGCTTCAATATATCCACATCATTTTCATTCCTCATGACATCATCTATTCTGTGAATTGCACCAGTCCCTCCTGCAGCAAAGCACCCCCACAACATGATGCTGTCACCCCCAGGCTTCACGTTTGAGCCTCCCCCTTTTTCCTCCAAATATAACGATGGTCATTATGGCCAAAAAGTTATATTTTTGTTTCATCAGACCAGTGGATATTTCTCCAAAAGGTACGATCTTTGTTCCCATGTGCATTTGCAAACCGTAGTCTGGCTTTTTTATTGCGGTTTTGGAGCAGTGACTTCTTCCTTGCTGAGCGGCCTTTCAGGTTATGTCGATATAAGACTTGTTTTATTGTGGATATAGATACTTTTGAACCGGTTTCCCCCAGCATCTTCACAAGGTCCTTTGCTGTTGTTCTGGGATTGATGTGCACTTTTTGCACCAAAATACGTTAATCTCTAGGAGACAGAACACGTCTCCTTCCTGAGTGGTATGACGGCTGCGTGGTCCCATGGTGTTTATACTTACGTTCATCTGTACAAACAATAGTACGCGGTACCTTCCAGGCATTTGGAAATTGCTCCCAAGGATGAACCAGACTTCTGGTCTACAATTGTTTTTCTGAGGTCTTGAGTGATTTCTTTTGATTATCCCATGATGTCAAGCAGGGGCAATGAGTTTGCAGGTAGGCCTTGAAATACATGCACAGGTGCACCTCCAATTGACTCAAATGATGTCAATTAGCCTATCAGAAGCTTCTAAAGCCATGACATTTTCTGGAATTTTCCAAGCTGTTTAAAGGCACAAGATTTCAATTGTCCTTTTAACTTAATAAAATCCTGTTTTACTTGAATTGTCGTATTATTTTTGACAACAAACTTAGCTCTAAAAACAAAGAAAATAATCAATGTTATTTTTTTGATTGCAGGTTTAGAGATAGTTTTCCCTCAACACTGGGAGTTGTGTAAGCTGTACATCCAACTTTACAGTTAAAGTCCAGGCATACACACTGAATCCCGAATCCTTCTCATAACATATTTGTTCTAGTGTACTTGCCTACATTCTGTTCTTATTTGAGTGTGTGGAAACTGTGTCATATCATATAGGCCCTAACACAATTTCAATTTTTAGGAAGTCTTTTTTGGGGGGGGGTTCAGTTCTTTTTTGAGAGTTCTTTTTCCATGATTGTCTTGTTAAATATGAAGACAAATACAAATGCCTCTGGCTCACGCCACTCTCAGGGCGGTCACAAATAAAGTATGGTGTAGCTCACTACCGTACACGCTTCACCAAGCCCCACCGGCTGCCAGGAAATGCCTGGAAGCGTCCACTCTCAAAGGAGATGCTCTCAAACTTCTGTTGCTTCATCGAGAGAAGACAAGTCCCTGCGATTAATAATCCGACAACCATCAGCATCCATATATTATTCCACTGCTTTCACCAAACACACAGAAGAAAAAAAGAAAGGTAAAGTCGGCTAGGGAGAAGAAGGGATTCTTCAGAAAAATCTTGGATGTCTTACAGACACAGTTTGATACTCACTCGTCTGGAAAAGTAATTAAAACAACTCTGCCTCAACAAAAATGTTGCATTGGAAAAAAATACCATGAGAGGCACTATAGGGACATAATATGTCATATCCTCCCTAAAAACAAATGGGTTGAAGGAGGGAATGCATTTTAAAGTAGATTTAAGTAAAAACTAACTCAGACACTCAGGAAAATTCACTGTCTTCTTGGTAAGCAACTCCCGTGTAGATTTGGCCTTGTGTTTAAGGTTATTGTTCTGCTGAAAGGTGACTTCATCTCCCAATGTCTGGTGGAAAGCAGATTGAACCAGTTTTCCGCTAGGATTTTTCCTGTGCTTAGCTCCATTCTGTTTATTTTTTATTTTGAACGATTACAAGCATACTCATAACATGATGCAGCCACCACCATGCTTGAAAATATGGAGAGTGGTACTCAGTAATGCGTTTTAATGGATTTGCCCCAGACATAACACTTTGTATTCAGGACAAAAAGTTAATTGCTTTGCCAAATATTTTGCAGTATTACTTTAGTGCCTGGTTGCAAACAGGATGCATGTTTTAGATTTTTAAAATTCTGTACAGGCTTCTGTCATTTAGGTTAGTATTGTTGTTGATCCATCCTCAGTTTTCTCCTATCACAACCATTAAACTCTGTAACTGTTTTAAAATCACCATTGTTCTCATGGTGAAATCCCTGAGCGGTTTCCTTACTCTCCAGCAACTGAGTTAGGAAGGACGCCTGTATCTTTGTATTATCTGATTCTCATCATTTGAAGTTTCATGATCTGAGATTGGTGGAGTTCACGGTTTCGTTGAATTGACATGGAATGACCCCCATGTTTTATACCTGAGACTCGTCAGGTCATCAGACCAAAAAAACCCTGACTCTGTATAACCAGCCTTTCATCTTTCTACAAACATCTAAACTGTGTAACCAGCCTCTCATCTTTCTATAACATCTCTACATTTGTTGTTAGATGTACTGTACATCATGCACTCTAAATAACAAACAATCATGAATTCATAAGTAAACGAACACCATTGGGATGAAGATACAAGACAAAACATCAATCGAGACAGTTGATCGAGTCATCTGGCACAAAGATTTGGCTGAAGAACATGCTCGGTTATATTACAGATATATATCACTGAGTGGAGGGAGGGAAAACATATTCGCTTTGACCTCCAAAACCAGGGCAAGATTTATACCTGGAGAAAGAAACATTCAAACCACATAGTTTAAGGTCTGGGTTTCTTATTACCAAACCACCAGGGTGCTATTCACCGTCTTTGCTCAACAGCCATCTAAAATAAGCTTCATGACTGGACTGAGTTGTAGGCCTCTTAGGTTGTGATGGTTCCCAGGGCCTTGTACTTTCTCTGTAACTAACATTTGAGTTACAGAGCTCGAGTTGAGTGTGCTTGACCCTCTCACCTACCTGACTAATTAAAATTGGTGGAAGCAATCCATCACATTTTAGTACATTGTCCTAACCAGCTAAATGTTGAATGGCAAGTGGACGCTTTCATGTCTTTCACTAACAACTCTTTTATACAAATTAAATCTCTTACTTAGTCTGGTCCACACATGGCAAAAAGCTATGTTGAGCCAACTCTTTAAAATACTAAATTGAACAGTCATCTTCAAGGAATTGGACTCACCAGGCCACCAAAATAGCTACTACATGCATTCATATATTTTATCTGTACACCAAAACACGATAACTGTGTTGAAGTTCTTTGTAGAACAAGAAAGTGCTTGACTTAAAAGTTAAAAGTTATAGGCCTATACCCAAGGGTTCAATGTTCTTCTATTCGTGCTCTAGCTTTAAAGATAAATGTTTGAAGGTTAAACGTATCATTGGTTCAGTGGTCTACTCTAGTGGTCTACTGAAGTGGTCTACTGAAGTGGTTTATTCAGTTCAATGTTCAATCGACTGTGCTGTTGTACTGTTTAGTGACCCTGAAGCCAATTGAACAGAACTTCCCAACAACTCTGTCTCTCAACACAACTGTGCTAGTGGACAGCCATGGATTAGAAGTTCCACTGACTGTTGTCTTGGTTGGGAGGGATGAATTGTTTAGACAGTTCTGGCGCTGGTTTGGCACCAGTCATTTTCATTGACCTTGTGTAGGATAAACTGATCAACCAGTGTTCTTTGTTTAGTGGCAGAAAAACCACAAACATGATTTTCACGTTGAAAATCAAAATGATGTTCTTTCTGTTTTACTGTTCAGTGGCCTGTAATTTAACTCCCCATGTTAAATCATGTGTTTTTAGGTTCTGGCGCTGGTTTGGCAACATACTTTCACACATTACGTTGAAAATCAAGTTTTTTTTACATATTCCAGCCATTATTACACCAGCCATTATTACACCGCGAAGCAGCCTCCACTGGTGAGAACATGTAAAGCAAAATGTGATAATGTGAAAACATGTGTTTTAGGTACACTTCACACGTGATCACATGTTATCACATGTTGCTTTACATGTTCTCACCAGTGGAGGTTGCTGAGGGGAGAACGGCTCATAATATTGGCTGGAACGGAGAGATTGGAATGGCATCAAACACATGGAAACCATGGAAACCATGTGTTTGATAGCATTCCGCCCATTCTGTTCCAGTCATGACCACCAGCCCGTCCCCCCCAATTAAGATGCCACCAACCTCCTGTGGATGTCACCTGTTATCACATTAACCTCACATAAGATCATGTGATCACATAAAAACATGTGTTTTTGGAACACTTCACATGTATTCACGTGAAATTAATGTGTTTTTTCCGTAAGGGAACACTAAACACAAAGCAGCTGCTCAATAAAAGACCAGAGATTATATTTACTCAGAAGTCCAGAGGAAAGACAGACACGATTGGGAGAAAAAAAAACTGTGAAGAAAGAGGGAAGAGAGAGCAAATAAAATGTGACAATGAACGTGGATTTGTGACCTCTACACATCGTTCAGGAATGAGCCCCTTTCGCTTTGCCATGTGGTACAAATCTGAGGTGAGTGTGTGTATTCTGGCCTTTGAAGATCCAATTCCATGACAGTCTTTGTCTCTCACATTCCCCGTCATGAATTGGAAAGCATTGGATTGGGGTAAGCACTGGCTTTGGGTTTCCACCATTTGTAAATCCATGACGGGGAGAAGGGTGGAGAATTGGGACGCAGACAATGTTTTGTACAGCAAGAAGAGGGAAGACCTATTCTGTAGAAGGTTTAAAAGGTGTCCGTCATGGAAATAACAGAACAGTATGGCATGTGTATGTGCCATGTACTGTGCCATGTTTACCATGTATTGTACAACTACATGCACCTAAACCACCAGCAGCGCATTTAGTTGTTTCATAGGCAGGCAACTAAGGCGACACCCCAACTGGCAGACTGTGGTTTTAACTTGTTTCCTGAGCAAAAATAAAACAGGGTATTATTATAATACATTTCTTCAGACATAAAATGCTGAAAAAAAACACCGGGAACTCAGCTCCATGGGATATATTGCCATGCATAATAGAGAGATGTGATCATATACAAATGTAATCAAGGTTTGAAATTATTATGTTTTAATCAAATATTATATCTGTAGTCAATAAATTATTGTATTCAATTTGTAGTCAACAAATTATTAGTAATTATGTTCTGGCCCCCCGACCATCCGCTCAAGACAAAATATGCACTACAGTGCATCAACCTATTCACCCGAGCTCTATATTTACAGTAGTTGAGTGTGCCCCTGTCCATAATCTTAAGCATTCTGCAGTTTGGCCTTTAGCCCAGATGGCGCACAAGGCTTGTCGATAAAGTAAAGTCGGAGCTTTAGAAGTTACCCATAACAGCGTTATAACTCAATTTGAGCCTATAACTCAAATCGGATGCCAGCGTATAAATTATACACCCAGAACAGAAAGCATTCTTCTGCAAATCCATCTCTATCAGGAGATAAAAGGAAAAGAAGGCATTGTACTGCAGTAAATCTGGACTGCTCTGTCTAGATGCCCTCTCACACACACACACACACACACACACACACACACACACACACACACACACACACACACACACACACACACACACACACACACACACACACACACACACACACACACACACACACACACACACACACACACACACACACACACACACACACACATATGCATGCACGCACACACATGCGCAAACAAATTAACGACAAACACACATACACTGGAATGAACTGCCTGGAGATCACATGCAAGCACACAGACATGCAGGGCCGGTTCCAGGCATAAACAACATAAGCGACCGCCTACAGCCCCACGGCTGCTAGGGGGCCCCCACCCATTCTTTGACAATAATAACAAATTGGGGAACTCTGGATCAGCAGTTTTTCTCTTTTTATGTCAGTCACTGACAGAGACTCAAATAGCCCATGTCAGTGTTAATTTTGGCAGCTATTTTAGTTTTAGTCTTAGTAAAATGTTTGTAATTTCATCCATAGTTAGTTTGAATTATTATCAGTCGACTAAACCTGGACTATTTTAGTCTCGTCTTTGGCTCAGTTGGTAGAGCATGGTGCCAGAGTTGTGGGTTCAATTCCCACAGGGGACCAGTATTAAAATGTATGCACTTACTAACTGTAAATCGCTCTGGATTAGAGAGTCTGCTAAATGACTAAAATCTCACAGTCATAACTGTCAAGGGAGTGAATGACAGGGGCTTACAAAAATGCCAGAAGTACTACTGTACTCCTAATATTCAACAAATAGCAACAAAAAGCAACTGCAACTCGCATTTGTGGACTACAATGGAAGTGCGTCAACACAGACTAATGAATAACAGCACACATGGGAAAATAGAGCTTCTGTCGTGATCAAATAAAACATTTCCTACATGAAAGTAAGAGAGTAAACTGTTTGTTTCTAGTTGAGGTTCGATACAAGTCAAGTCACAACTGCCAATGAGAGGATTACCTAAAATATTATGCATGTATGCTGGCGTATGATTGGACAAAACAGATGAAAGGGAGCTTCATGTCAAATTAAATGCCCATTAGTCTCACATGGAATTCTTGTCTCGTCCCATTTTCATCAACTAAAATGAAAAGTCATTTGTAATAGTTTGCGTTTTTTTTCCAGGGCATCTCTTCTAGCTATAGTTTAATTCAGGAATAAGTCGTTGATGAGCACTTTTCCTCATAGTTATTGTTGATGAAATTAACACTGCCATTCCATGTCGGCTAAACGTTCTTAGATTGGTAAATGAGTCAGCTGTCTATACTTGTAGTAATCATGGTTGAATTACCAACCGGGCACGCAGGGATTTTGTTTGTCACTCTCACCCAGATGTCATAATAACATGGTATAAGTCATGGCAAAATGTGTAGAATTGCAGAAAATTAACTGTAAAACTGCAAATGTTTCTCTTTGCCCCGTGACAAAATGAGTCAAATTGCAGCAAACTTGCTTTAAAACTGCAACATTCTTTCTAAATCCCGTGGCAAAATGTGGAGAACTGCAGGAAATTGACTCTACAATTATATTTTTTCTCTCTGCCGTCAAGAGGGGGGCCACTAAAATGTTTTGCCCATGAGGTCTGGAGGCCCCTAACAACATTTAGCTTTGGACCCCAAAAGGTTAGAGCCGGCCCTGCACACATGCATGCACACACATGCATTGATTTGCCAGTGATGCGCTTGCCATGACAAGCATTCCTCTTGCTTCCTATTCTCTGTGGGACTGTCTTGGAAAAAGCATGAGTCATGTCATTCCATTGTCAGATTAACATCAAACAACTCTAGGTGAATGTACTAAAGACATAAAACTGGTCATTGGCTGTATTTAAAGTGATTCTCCGGTACTTTTGTATACTTTTTAGCCAGTAGTGAAAGTAGTGCTCTTGAGCTGGAAATTGCGTACTCCGTCACCTCTGTGCAGATATTTGCACCACGTCATTGCTCTCTCTCTCGCTCTGCTGATGTGTGTGCATCTTGTTAGTTGTCACTCAAATGGTGAGGGGCTGAAGATCATTGGCTAGAACTCAAATTGCTAGGGGGTTGGCCCACACGGGAGGAAATGTAGGGAAAGCTTCCAGAAAACAGTTGCTTTCAAACTAGGGATTTTGTGGCTAATTGAGGTAAAACAGTAATTCTGATCATAGATTATGCATGTATGAACTACACATTGACACATCCAGCCCAAAGCGGGAGGTTTCAAAGGTTCCGGAGCATGTCTTTAATGTTGTGTAAAATGGTAGTGCTTCCTATTCTCTGTGGGACACGGGAAAATTATTTACATCAAATAAATGACTATGTATCATGTGTCACTGTAACATAAAACAAATGCACCTACTGTAATAGGAAATACAGGATTGCACTTGCCACCTTGCTCCCTTTAAGTTACTGTCAAATTCATGGAAACCCTTTGCATGATTTACTACATCTATTACAACGTAGGGTGATGGCCTGTGACACCATACAGTACAGACTCCAGCTAACGGTATTTAAGACAATTACAGCGCTTTATGCAGACCAGGGCTGGTGGCCCTTGACATCACATCGTAGATGCTTTCCATGACATTTCCTGATGTGTCATGTGTCACTTTAACATTAAACAACTGTAGGTGAAGATATTTCAGACTTATTACAGGTATTGAAGGTATTTTAGATCAAAAATGATTAGTGCAGGGGAGAGGACGAAGCCTGTGAAATCCAGTAACACGAACCTCTGACTCTCCACCTGTATTTCAACTCCTACCTTTTAACTTCCATACCAGTTCACGTTTTTCCATAGAAAGGAGGATGATGAGACAGAAGAGGAGGAGGAATAGAGGGAGAGAAAAGAAGAGGAGGAGGAGAGGGAGGACAAGTAGGAAGGAACCACCACTCACACAGTTGTCTTCAGAGCCAGAAGCAATGAATCGTCCACAGGGTGAAAAGGCTGCGGTGCAGGGATGACAGCGATTCAAGTGGTTCTCATACCGCCGCACACACCTATGGAGAGAAAACAGAGTGGGAGATTTAAAGAAGGCCAATGAAAACTACTATTGTTGCTCTATTTGAACATTTCATGATTCTGCTTAGATTTATTTAGGTGTGTTGTATTTCAGTTATTATGGATCCCCATTACCCATTAAGGCAGTAACATACAATAAAATACAATTTTGAAACATTAAAATACATTTTACAACAGATTTCACAATACATTTGCAAACGATGGCCTCAGTCCTGGTATCCACAGTCGTTCATATTGGGTGGTTGTGTTTGTGTGTGTGCGGTTACCCAGGATGCCAAATATTTCCACTAGTTGCAAAAATGCCTCGTTCAGGACACACACAAAACATACTGATTTACGAGAATGTAAAATGTCAAACATCTCACCATTGAGATCTCAAAGAGAAGCAGTATCAAATATCACATTTATTCTGCTACCCTTAGGGACTAGGAACTAACCTAGTCTAGCAGCAAAGTGCCACTGCAACCCAGAGCAAGCTCCTTTCAGCAGAAAACAAAAAAGGGTTCCCAGGTGTCAACGTGGGAGTGGTGCCCAATGAGTTACAGTACCAAATAAAATCCAAGTTTATTGGTCGTGTACAGAGATTTATAGATGTTATCGCTGGTGCAGTGAAATGATTGTGTTTCTAGCTCCATCAGTGCAGTAATCCCTAGCAATAAAAATGTAATAAAAAACTATACACACATAATACAGAAAAATTGAAATATCAGAACAAGCGATGTCAGAGACTGTGAAATATAAACATACACTGAGTACACCAAACATTGGGAACACGTTGCCCTCAAAACACCCTCAATTCATCGGGGCATCGACTCCACAAGGTGTCGAAAGGGTTCCACAGGGATGATGGCCCATGTTGACTCCAATGCTTCTGAAAGGACTGTACATACAGTATGTATAGTATGTATAATACTGTATTATAGTCAAGGGACATCCTATATACAGTGCATCTGGAAAGTATTCAGGCCCCTTCCTTTTTGCACATTTAGTTAAGTTAGAGACTTTCTAATATGGATTCAATAAAAAATTTGCATAATCAATCTAGACACAATAACCCATAATGACAAAGCGAAAACAAGTTTTAAGAATTGTTTGCAAAAAAACCTGAAAAACCCTCATTTACATAAGTATTAAGACCCTTTGGTACTTGAAATTGAGCTCAGATGCATCCTGTTTCCATTGATCATCCTTGAGATGTTTCTACAACTTGATTGGAGTCCACCTGTGCTAAATGTAATTGATTGGACATGATTTGGAAAGGCACACACCTGTCTATATAAGGTCCCACAGTTGACAGTGAATGTCAGAGCAAAAATCAAGCCATGAGGTGGAAGGAATTGTCTGTAGAGCTCTGAGACAGGATTGTGTCGAAGCACAAAACAAGTCTCAATGTCCTTGAATGATCCATCCAGAGCCCCGACTTGAACCCGTTCGAACATCTCTGGAGAGATCTGTGCAGCGAAGCTCCCCATCCAACCTGACAGAGTTTGAGAGGCTATGCAGAGAAGAATGGGAGAAACTACCCAAATACAGGTGTGCCAAGCTTGTAGTGTCATACCCAAGAAGAATGTGAGAAACTACCCAAATACAGGTATGCCAAGCTTGTAGTGTCATACCCAAGAAGAATGGGAGAAACTACCCAAATACAGGTGTGCCAAGCTTGTAGCGTCATACCCAAGAAGATTCGAGACTGTAATCATTGCTTCAACAAAGTACTGAGTAAAGGGTCTGAATACTTATGTAAATGTGATATCTGTAACTACAGCCTTACACACCTTCATATACATATACACTGAGTATACAAAACATTATATTATGTTGCACCGCACCCCCCTTTTGTCCTCAGAACAGCCTTTATTCATCGGGGCATGGACTCTACAAGGTGTGGAAAGCGTTCCACATGGATGCTGGCCCATGTTGACTCCAATGCTTCCCACAGCTGTGCCAAGTTGGCTGGATGTCCATTGGGTGGTGAACCATTCTTGATATACATGGTAAATTGTTGAGCGTGAAAAACACAGCAGCGTTGCAGTTCTTGAAACACTCACTACCATACTCCGTTCAATGGCACTTCAATATTTTCCCTCTGAATGGCACACATACACAATTCATGTCTCAGTTGTCTCAAGGCTTAAAAATCATTATTTAACCTGCCTCATCCCCTTAATTTTCAATGATTGAAGTGGATTCAACAGGTTACATCAATAAGGGATCATAGCCTTCACCTGGATTCACCTGGTCTGCCGTCCAAACACTTAAAAGACACACCCTCGTCCACTTACCCTCGTCTTATGCCCTTGGGGGAATCCCCGTCGCCATCTTGGCGGGCAAGCCAAATAATTAGCCAAGCAAGAGAAGTTTGCAACGTAAGCCCTCTCAGCCCTTGTTTTTAATTGGCTTTGTGAGTGTACAATTATGTTCACTCCGGGGGCCTGACACTCCCCATAATTCAATTTGCATCGACTGCACATCCGCTAAGAAAAGTCAGTGAAAACTTAAAAACATCATCAATGGAGAAGTAACATACAAGTGTAAGTAAAAACGAATGCAAATAAATTGCTACTATTGCACATGACAGAACCACAAACTAGCTAAATCATTTGCTAGCTATCATAAAGTAGGCGCATATTAATAATTAGATACTTAATATAAGTAGACATACACTCATAATTGACTGTAGCGCATATAAAGCACCCACAAGCTACCGGTGGCTGAAAACACAATAATCGCGGGATGAACGAGTGATGAATTTCTAGGTCCATTTAAAAATCATTCCTTCCTCCCTCGCCATGCAAGTGTATATTCGTCAGACGTCATGATGCGTCATCAGAAGTCTCCACTTAATTTGAGGGCTGAGGGATAGGGTGTGTCTTTTAAGTGTTTGGACCGCAGCCCTGGATTAATTCTACTGCAGGACAGGCTAACAAACTGAGCCATGCTCTCTGCTAATGAACAATGTTGGCTGTTGTGTGTGTGTGTGTGTGTGTGTGTGTGTGTGTGTGTGTGTGTGTGTGTGTGTGTGTGTGTGTGTGTGTGTGTGTGTGTGTGTGTGTGTGTGTGTGTGTGTGTGTGTGTGTGTGTGTGTGTGTGTGTGTGTGTGTGTGTGTGTGTGTGTGTGTGTGTGTGTGTCCTGGACTTTCACATTATAATCTCATCAGACCAAAAACGAGGTAAAACCTAATGACTGGTGTCCTCATAGGGGCCCATAACAGATGTGGATGGTGGTGTGGGTGAACACCTTATTTTACATTGTGTAAACCAACCAACATACAGACAGACAGACAAACAGATAGAGAGACAGGTAGACAGACAGACAGTGAGCCAGACAGACAGGCTGACAGACACTACAAGCTCTACCGCCGTAGTGAAACTTTGTTGCCAAAACAAAATAAGATGGCATTGCAAAGTCAAAGGTCATGAACCCCCCAGCTTTCAATTCCAGCCAAACAAGTGGCAGAATGGTAGATTTTTCCACATTGCCGGCTCGGAGATTCAAACCAATGACCTTTCGGTTCCTGGCCCAACGCTCTTAACCGCTATCTACAATCACACCGATGATGAAACATGGTGAAAAGAAACAAATCCATGCTTTTCACTTCTAGATTAGACTACTGCAATGCTCTACTCTCCGGCAACCCGGATAAAGCACTAAATAAACTTAGTGCTAAATATGGCTGCTAGAATCTTGACTAGAATCCCAAAACTTGATCTTATTACTCCAGTACTTGCATCTCTACACTGGCTTCCTAATATATAATAATATATAGGGATAGGGCTGATTTCAAGGTTTTACTGCTAACCTACTAAGCATTACATGCACTTACTCATACCTCTATCTCCGATTTGGCCCTGCAGTAAGAGACTGGTACCAGACGAGTCTGTTGGGAGGAGCTATAAGAGGACGGGGTCATTCTAATGGCTGGAATGGAATCAATGGAACGGAGTCAAACATGTTGTTTCCATGTGTTTGGTAGCATTGTATTGATTCCATTCCAGTCATTACAATGAGCCTGTCCTCCAATAGCTCCTCCCACCAGCCTCCACTGGAACATACATACACGTACTCTACGGTCACAAGACGCAGGCCTCCTTATTGTTCCTAGAATTTCTAAGCAAACAGCTCTACAGAGCTTCATTTTTATGGAATGGTCTACCGATCCATGTGAGAGACGCAGACTCAGTCTCAACCTTTAGGTCTTTACTGAAGACTCATCTCTTATGTAGGTCCTATGATTGAGTGTAGTCTGGCCCAGGGGTGTGAAGGTGAATGGCAAGGTACTGCAGTGACGAACCACCCTTTTGCCTTTAGTCACAGGCTTGCTAGTGTTCTCCCATGCCGTCCCTGAGAGGGATGTCTTGCCAGGCTTTTTTTTCTCTCGCTATACTCGACTTGAGTGGGTTGAGTCAATGACGTGACCTTCCTGTCCGGTCCCCCCGGACAGGAAGGAGCTATGGAACCCTGACCTGTTCACCAGACGTGCTACCTTGTCATGCTGCTGCTCCGGTTTCAACTGTTCAGCCTGCGGCTATGGAACTCTCACCTGTTTACTGAATGGGCTACCTTATCCCAGACCTGCTGATTTGAGTCTCTCTCTCGACCTCTGAATGCACGGCAATGAAAAGCCAACTGACATTTACTCGAGGTGCTGACCCAGCTGGTCATCTATGAACATCTTGAAGAACAATCTGGTCTTAATGGCCAAGTACTCTTATAATCTCTACCGCGCACAGCCAGAAGAGGACTGGCCACCCCTCAGAGCCTGGTTTCTTCCTAGGTTCCTGCCTTTCTAGGGAGTTTTTCCTAGCCACAGTGCTTCTACATCTGCATTGCTTGCTGTTTGGGGTTTTAGTCTGGGTTTCTGAATAAGCAGTTTGTGACATCTGCTGATGTAAAAAGTGCTTTATAAATACATTTGATTGATAACAGACAGACGACCTAATGCTTTTTTTGTCTCACTGTGACTGAGCAGTAAGAGAAGGATGGAAAGGAGAAGGAGGGAAAGGAGAAGGAAGGAGGAGGAGAGAGAGGGAGGAAGGAAAGGAGAAGAGAGGAGGAGGAGGGGGGGAAGTAGAAGGAAGGAGGAGGAGGGGGAAAGGGAGGAGGAGGAGGGGAAAGGAGAAGGGAGGAGGAAGAGGAAGTGGAAAGGAGAAGGAAGGAGGAGGAGGGAAAGGAGAAGGAAGAATGTGTGGGGATAATATTTTGACTGAGCAATGACAGCACAGAGAGGAAGATGTAGAGGAGGAGGAAGGGGAGGAAACTGAGTTTGGTCCAACCCACCGTCCCAGCATTATCTGAGTAATGACAATGCATTGTGTGTGTGTGTGTGTGTGTGTGTGTGTGTGTGTGTGTGTGTGTGTGTGTGTGTGTGTGTGTGTGTGTGTGTGTGTGTGTGTGTGTGTGTGTGTGTGTGTGTGTGTGTGTGTGTGTGTGTGTGTGTGAGTGAGTGAGTGAGTGAGTGAGTGAGTGAGTGAGTGAGTGAGTGAGTGAGTGAGTGAGTGAGTGAGTGAGAGTGAGTGAGTGATGATAATGCGGCATGCTGCTGATGACTAACCCAGACAGGGATAGGAAGGTCTGTTCCCCTTGGACCCGAGCCGACGACGTTACTAAATCCACCGTGGTCCTCTGAGTCACTCGTCAATATAATCAACAAGCTAATCATAGAAATCATCTGGCTACTAAATGGCTAATGCTAGATTCCACTTCAATCAGTGTCTCCTCAAAGGCTAGGTGAATAATATCATAGTCATTTTCCCATAAGAGGTTTTTGTAGCCACCTTAATTGAATTTGCAGACCACTGTAAAGATAAAATATGTAAAAAGTTACTTTTTTTGCTTTATTTGATTATTTCTTCCCTTTCTTGAAACTAGACTGCATGATGTCATCCCTGTCAGACAGTCAAGTAATGCAACCACCTTGAACAAGGTGGCAGTTGGGTCAAAATTAGTTTTATTTTCTACTCATCCTTCTTTTTTTTAAAGTTCCAGTGTATAATGCTAGATTACAGTATGGATTTAACAGTGGGGGTTTCCAGCAGATATTTCTGAACTAAGCAGAAACAGACCGCTAGATATTCACTTTCATCTCAGAAACAGGAAGCATGCTGATGTGATGTTCAGGGCCTGTATTCCTAAAGCATCTCAGAATAGGAGTGCTGATCTAGGATCAGTTTAGCATTTAAATCAAAATGCATAATAACGCGAACCCACCTGATCCTAGATCAGCACTGCTACTCTGAGAGGCTTTTGACTACAGGCACAGAATCACTGGTTACCCAGCACATATTGTTGAGGAATGTTTTTTTTTGCTGCGTCTGGGCTGTTGTCTCATTGTTAGGAAATGTGCTGGAGGCCACAACTGCACACACTATGACGTGTGTAGGGATAACAGATTGCTGAGTAATAATAAACGCTGGTCAGTGGTTTACATGGCTTATAAAGCTAGTTTCTCCCAACTGAAGCAACTATTCAAATAGGAGAAGCCATAGTACAGAAACGTTGAAGTTTCAGTGGTAGCTGTGGTGCCAGTGGGAGAAAGAGTGTGTGTGTATTTCCTGGTAGATCTACACAACAGTTAAAATTAAACAACATGCAGGGAATATTACCCTTGGTGCTTAACCTACCCTGAAAAGCTTAATCAGAGTCCCAAATGGCACCCTATTCACTATCTAGGGCACTACTCTGGTCAGAAGTGCCATTTGGGACACAAAGGCATTTATTAACGTAAAGGTCACAATAAAAAGGAACACTAATTCAAATGCTCTCATCCTGTGTGTGAGAACCAAACACCCTTGGGTGTGTGTGTTGGTATGTCTGTCTGTCTGTGTGGGTTTGTGTGTTTGCACATGTGCGTATGTTTGTCCATGCATGTGTTTATCCTTCCCAAACCGACCGCCTGCTTCTTTACGGCCTGCCTTCTTTTTATTCGTTTTTGTTCCTACTTCGCCTGCCAAGCAACATTACTAATAACTTAGTATTTAGGATACTTGGATTCAGCAAAGCTCACTTTCAGTCCTGGGCTCAAATACTATTTGAAATCTGTTAAAATAAGTTCAGCATTCAGCTTCAACCTTCCTGGAGTACATTACAACAGTGGGCAGGGTTGGCACTTTTGGAAAAAAATGTATACTGGTTCTATTGAAACACACAAGCTCAATCAAGCCCAGCTGAAGTATTTGAAATGATTTCAAATAGTATTTGAACCCAGCAATGTTAATATTGTGCCTTTTGTTCATTTTCTCTTCACAATCCAGGTTGGGCCTGCCTGGTTCTCGTTAGAATGAAAGATTACGACAACTAAGATAAACAACTATATTTAAAAAAATCCCTCATATTTCAATCAGTGGACTAGAACCAACCAACAGATTGCCTGGTGCAACAGACTGCCTGGTGGGTGCGTGTGTGCCTGGCCGCCCTGCAGTGCATTCTGGACCCTGTGTCATCAACCCTGGGAGTGCTAGGAAGATGTTTGCAAACATTTCATTTTTGGGAAAAACAATATAACATATTTAGAGAAGAGCAGAAACAACTAAATGAATAACAGCTGTGTAAGAATAGGAGCTGATTTCCTGGACACAGATAGCTCTCCTATGACTCCTGTTCATACTATATTAGAAGAATAACAGTGGGATGCTGGCTAATGGGTGACAGAGTTTGCGGAAGTTGGCTAGCTAGCTAGCAAGTGACAAGAACGTTATCCATCATGCATAGCAACCATCTTGTTTAGAATGGACGACCAGTCATTTTCCATAGACGGTAGCAGTTAATTGCGTTGGGCCAGTAACCGAAAGGTCACTGTTTCCAATCCCAGAGCCGGCTAGGTGAAAAATCTGTCAATGAACCCTTGAGCAAGGCACTTAACACTAATTGTGCCTGTAAATCGCTTGTGGTAAAAGCGTCTGCTAAATGACTAAAATGTAAATGTATTTGTTTGACTTCATTGAGTCAGTCCCCTCGCAAGGCCCGAGGTTGATGTCCGCACCCACGTGGAAAGTTATTTAGCATAATACTAAAATCCCCATAAAAATCAAGGTATCTGTTTTTTGTTGTTGCATTGCATCACAATCCACTGCATCTGCCTATGTCGTGACAGAGCTAGAGTTAATCAGACCATGAGGCATCCTGAAAATCGCTCTTCTCACAAAATCATCTGCAGCATCCAGACAGTTTGGGATGCACACTAATATGACCCCTCTGTGGAAAGGTGAGACTCTTGCGAACATGTCGTTTTGGCTCTGGGACGCCAACAGGCTTCAGAAGACTTGTCTGAAGGTCCCCCGGGACCAGTTGAACAAATGTATGGCGGTATATATGGAGACTATTTAAAGCCAAAAATAAGGTGTTAAATATATGTATTATTATTATTTTATTTTTTTACAAATGTTTCCTGATCTTTCTTATATCTCTCAGACAGGACTGACACTTCAGAACAAACTTCCTTTTCAATTCTTGGGGTACTGTCTGTTGTTCTATGTAGTGAATCTGTTATTCAATATGTTGTATGGGCTAATCATTTTCAGCAAATATTTTTGATATATATTTATTTTATACTTCAAGGTATATTCAAATTCAAAATCAAAATAGCAAAATTATCCCTGGTATAACCTTCTTAAAACAATTCCATATATCTTAGTAGAACCCCGCCAGGGCTTAAGACTCTTCTGGGTTATAAAGCAAACAGTATCCCTTAGGTCTTCAACAGCAAATATGTAAATTGTTTAAGCATATGTTGCAGCGATTAAAATATTTTTTTCTGAATATTGACAAAAAATATAATCTTAAGGGGGTTAGCAATCAGCGACGGAGTTGACAAGCCACTGACGAAGCTGACAACAGATACTCAAAACAGACATAATTTTGCAAAACTAAATACATATATAAGTTCAATTCAAACGTTTATAAAATATGATTCATGATTCATTTGAAAATTCCAAATAAAAACAACCATTCAAATCGGCTCTTTCAGCTCTGACGGAATTGAGTTCATGTTTGACAAAAAACATATTTTTCGTCTTCCTTCAAGTGGTATGCAGAGTAGCAATTTAGCTTTTCCTCTGTTGCTTTATGACACTATAACTTAATTAAATGTAACATATTTGAAACAAAATTCCTCTTCTTTCAGGCAGATGGAGTTGATAGTTTGTTTGTGACCATGGTGATTCCAATTGTTTATTTAAATCTATCAAAAGTAGAGAACTTTATGGACCATGAGTGGCCTTGTTGCACTACATGTAATGAGGACATGAAGGGTCCTTCTGGAATAGCTGTCCCTGCTCATTCCCGATTCATTTAGGATTTTAGACCAATCTGACAGAGTTCACGTAATCTCCAGACACATCTTTTAGAACTCACAGTTTTAAAGTTAAAGAGGACTATTGCAAGAAAATACACTGAAAAAATATATAAACACAACATGTAAAGTGTTGGTCCCATGTTTCATGAGCTGAAATAAAAGTTCACAGAAACATTCCATACACACAAAAATATTATTTCTCAAAAATTGTGCGTACAATTTTTTGCATCCCTGTTAAGTGAGTATTTCTCCATCCACCTGACAAATGTGGCATATCAAGAAACTGATTAAACAGCATGATCATTACACAGTTGCACCTTGTGCTGGGGACAATAAAAGGCCACTTTAAAATGTATAGTTTTGTTTACACAACACAATGCCACTGATATCTCAAGTTGAGGGAGCATGCAATTGGAATGCTGAATGTAGGAATGTCCACCAGAGCTGTTGCCAGGTAATGTAATGTTCATTTCTCTACCATAAGCCACCTCCAACGTGGTTTTAGAGAATTTGTCCAACCGGCCTCACAACTGCAGACCATGTGCATGGCGTCGTATGGGTGATTGGTTTGCTGATGTCAACGTTGTGAACAGAGTCCCCCATGGTGGCGGTGGGGTTATAGTATAGGCAGACATAAGCTACGGACAACAAACACAATTGCATTTTATCGATGGCAATTTGAATGCACAGAGATACCGTGACAAGACCCTGAAGCTCATTATCGTGTCATTCATCCGCCACCATCACTTCATGTTTCAGCATGATAATGCACAGACCCATTTCGCAAGGATCTGTACACAATTCCTGGATGCTGGAAAATGTCCCAGTTCTTCCATGTCCTGAATACTCACCAGTCATGTCACCTATTGAGCATGTTTGGATGCTCTGGATTGACCTGTATGACAGCGTTTTCCAGTTCCCGCCATTATCCAGCAACTTTGCACAGCCGTTGAAGAGGAGTGGGACAGCATTCCACAGGCCACAATCAACAGCCTGATCAACTCTGTGCGAAGGAGATATGTAGCGCTGATGTGTACTGACTGGTTTTCATTAGTACACAGCGTTGATCGAGATCTTCAGTTTCTTGACAATTTCTAGCACGGAATAGCCTTAACTTCTCAGAAGAAAAATAGACTGATGAGTTTCAGAAGAAAGTCCCTTGTTTCTGGCCATTTTGAGCCTGTAATCGAACCTACAAATGCTGATGCTCCAGTCTAAAGAAGGCCAGTTGTATTTCTTCTTTAATTAGCACAACAGTTTTCAGCTGTGCTAAAATAATTGCAAAAGGTTTTTCTAATGATCAATTAGCCATTTAAAATTATAAACTTGGATTAGCTAACACAACGTGCCATTTGAACACAGTAGTGATGGTTGTAGTGATGGTTGCTGATATTGGACCTCTGTGCGCCTATGTAGATATTCCATTAAAAAACAGCCGTTTCCAGCTACAATAGTAATTTACAATATTAACAATGTCTACACTGTATTTCTAATCAATTTGATGTTATTTTAATGGACAACATGTGCTTTTCTTTCAAAAACAAGGACATGTCTAAGTAACCCCAAACTTTTGAACGGTAGTGTATATATTTTCCCCTTGTGAAATACCGGTAAATGTAAATGTTAAGCTCAAATAACACTACGCCAGTGACACACACACACACACACACACACACACACACACACACACACACACACACACACACACACACACACACACACACACACACACACACACACACACACACACACACACACACACACACACACACACACACACACACACACACACACACACACACACACACACACACACACACACACACACACACACACACACCTCTCCTGAGCCATAATAGTCACTTCTGGTTTGTGACCCATTAGGGAGCAGTTTAAAGAGTTGGATGAGATTGGGACATTACAGGTCACTTGTAATGAGGCCAATGTCTATATAGAACAAATCCTTAGCAAATAGACCAAGGCTTCGTCCCAAATGGCACCCTTTCCTCTATTCACCCTTATGGAAAAACAACATGAATTTCAACACATTTTGATATAATCACGCCATTTTATGTGAATATATGTGGTAACAGATGACATGTAAAGCAACACTTGATTACTTGAAACTACATGTGATCCCATGTGAAGTGTTCCAACTCATGTGAGTTGTGAAATTAGGTGACTTTTCTGAAAGGGCAGTACACTACTGTTGACCAGGGTCAAAGGGGGCAATAAGGATCTGGTCAGAAGTAATGCACTATAGGCAATTTTGCACCATTTGGGACACAACACAAGCAAATATACTTCCATCTGTCTGAAAAGGTATATGACTGATGGCCAAAATGTTTCATTTTCACTTTTCTCTTTCTTTTCACTGAGATGATGTCACTTTATTTTTTAATGAAGCTTGAGGAAAAAATGTAAGCTTTTCCGAGCTCTTTGGGTTTTGGTACCAAATCCTTTCAGGTACATGATGTCAACACATGGTCATAGCAAGGCAATGAATATGTCCCAAATGGCTTCCTATATTCTATATTGTGCACTACTTTTGGCTAGATCCATATAGGCCCTTGTCAAAAGTAGTGCACTATCTGGAATAGGGTTTTATTTGGGACACAGACCCTGAGACAATGGAAAATAACTCAGTTTAGTTATACATACAATATTAGAGTGCTCAGGGAAATATACACTAATAACTAATGAATTGACACAGGCCAATGTTATGACCAGCTGCCTGTCACATGTGTGCACCTGCATGATTAAATAGTCTGACATCATCAATATGAGACATTCCTTGGAGGATTCTACATTGACCTTTAACCCTAGGCTTAGGGGCAGAGGTAAATCAAATATCCTGACCTGTTTCAATAAACTGTCTGTCAGGTGATAGGTTGTGAGTAGAGGAAGACATCTTGACAGGAACCAGACTTTTGAAGAACAAACCCAAACCTGATACGTATCTTCAGGAAGAAGAAGAAGAAGACAAGTGAAATGGAGTGGAGGAGGGAGACAAATATTTGTCTTTGTCACGGAACAATGATCATGATGAGTAGGATGCAAGGGTGTGCAGCCTCTATAATATAGCATCAAGGCCTCACCACAAAAGAAAAAGGTCAAGTTATCCTTAACTTGTCCAACCACTTCTACCAAGTAAATGTAAACTATGTATGGATTTGCTGAGACTCAGTGATGCGCCAGCAGATTCTTAAATTGAGCAATGAACAATAATATCGTCAAGGATTAAGACCGAAGGGAATGACAAGAGAGATGAATGAAGCCCTCACACATATTTCAATATCACATCCACCATTTGGCTGCCTCTAAGAGACAATCACACACACACACACAGAGAGAGACAGGATTGGACCACTATATGACAGGCCGTAGAACAAGACCCTGACCAGAACATGACCTGGAAACGGGGCACAAATATTTATCTAAACGGAATCAGGCTTTGACAGACACTGTCTGGGCCTTGGATAGGACCAGAACTGGATTTAAAAAATTATTTGAAATCATTTTGATTGAGCTTACCTGGTACAATGGAACCAATAGAATAGTCCCAAAAGTGCAACCCCCACCAACCTGGCACTCTAGGCAGACAACACTAAACGGTAAGGGTATTTAAAAAATATTTCAAATATTGTTTGAACCCAGGGCTGGATAGAACACATGCAATGGAAGCAGTCTCACTCAGCTCAGACACAAAATAATGAGACACAGAAGGTGTTCAAATTCCAAAGCAAAGTGGAGTTCGACATCAATTGGCATTGCTAGCCACATAGGATAGGCTTACTCAGAGCCAATGACTCTAGCCTAGACCTACCTTTGGAATGTTTACATTTGAAATTTTAGAGATTTAATTCATTTAATTATAATGTATGTGTATTTGAATAGACAGAAATGGGACCTATATCCCAAACATGGGGTGTTCTAAAAATGTTATTGTGAACATTCAGATCCTGCTGAGAAGGATTTAGTGTTGAAGAATGAAAGTCCTTTCATAAGAGAGAATGGAATCCTCATTGAGAGAAGCAATTTATCAATCACAAAGTGCTTTATAGTAACCCGGCCAAGATCCCAAAGAGCAAGCAGGGGCAAAGTGGCAAGGAACAAGTCCCTAGAAGGAAGAAACCTTGAGAGGAACCAGAATCAAAGGGGAGGCCTATCCTGCTCTGGCTGTACTGGGTAGAATTACTTTTCAATACATTTCAAAACAACTATTCAGATAACCTTTATTTGAAAAAACAAGTAGTTGAATATTGGGATGTATTTGGAAATACACTTGGAAAGTATTTCAAAATACTCAAAAACACTGACGCAAATTTACCACGTACTGAACTCAGTTATTCCAAAATAGTATTTTAAATAAATATTTTACTTTCAAATACAATTTGATCAAATATTTGCTTTTTACAAATTACCATTCAAATACTCAAAGACAGTGCATTCAGAAAGTACTCAGACCCCTTGACTTTTTCCACATTCTGTTACGTTACAGTCTTATTCTAAAATGGACTAAACTGTTTTTTCCCCCCTCATCAATCTACACACAATACCCCATAATGACAAAGCAAAAACAGACGTAACATTTTTTTACCCCAAAAATTAAAAAACTAAATGAAATATCACATTTACGTAATCAAACAGACCCTTTACTCAGTACTTTGCTGAAGTACATTTGACAGCGATTGCAGCCTCGAGTCTTCTTTGGTATAACGCTAAAAGCTTGGCACACCTGTATTTGGGGAGTTTCTCCCATTCTTCTCTGCAGATCCTCTCAAGCTCTCTCAGGTTGGATGGGGAGCATCGCTGCACAGCTATTTTTAGGTCTCTCCAGAGATGCTCGATCAGGTACAAGTCCGGGCTCTGGCTGGGCCACTCAAGGACATTGAGAGACTTATCCCGAAGTCACTCCTGCGTTGTCTTGGCTGTGTGCTTAGGGTCATTGTCCTGTTGGAAGGTGAACCTTCGCCCCAGTCTGAGGTCCTGAGCGCTCTGGAGCAGGTTTTCATCAAGGATCTCTCTGTACTTTGTTTTGTTCATCTTTACCTCAACCCTGACTAGTCTCCCAGTAACTACAGATGGAAAAAAAAACATGATGTTAACACCACCATGCTTCACCATAGGTATGATGGCAGGTTTCCTCCAAATGTGACATTTGGCATTCAGGCCAAAGAGTTCAATCTTGGTTTCATCAGACCAGAGAATCTTGTTTTCATGTTCTGAGAGTCTTAAGGTGCCTTTTGGAAAACTCCAAGTGGGCTCTCATGCGCCTTTTACTGAAGAGTGGCTTCCGTCTGGCCACTCTACCATAAAGGCATGATTGGTGGAGTGCTGCAGAGATGGTTGTCCTTCTGGAAGGTTCTCCCATCTCTACAGAAGAACTTTGAAGCTCTGTCAGAGTGACCATCAGGTTCTTGGTCACCTTCCTGATCAGGCCCTTCTCCCCCGACTGCTCAGTTTGGCCGGGAAGACAGCTCTAGGAAGAGTCTTGGTGGTTCCAAACATCTTCCATTTATGAATGATGGAGGCCACTGTATTTATTTCTTGCTACCCTTCCCCAGATCTGTGCCTCGACTCAATCCTGTCTCAGAGCTCTACAGACAACTCCTTCAACCTCATGGCCTGATTTTTGCTCTGACATTCACTGTCAACTGTGGGACCTTATATAGACAGCTGTGTGCCTTTCCAAATCATGTCCAATCAATTGAATCTAATCAACATGTAGAAACATCTCTATGATGATCAATGGAAACAGGATGCACCTGACCTCAATTTTGAGTCTCATAGCAAAGGGTCTGTATATTTATGTAAATAATGTATTTCTATTTTTTATTTTTAATACATTTGCAAATATTTCTAAAAACCTGTTTTCGCTTTGTCATTATGGGTATTGTGTGTAGATTGATGAGGAACATTTTGTATTTAATACATTTTTGAATAAGCCTGTAACGTATCGAAATGTGGAAAAAGTCAAGGGGTCTGAATACTATCCGAATGAAAATACTCAATTGCACAAAAAAAGCATTTACAGTGCCTCCAGAAAGTATTCACACCCCTCAACTTTTTCCAAATTGTTCTGATCAAATATAGATTTTTTTTGTCATTGGCCTACATAAATTTTTTGACATTTTTACAAATTAATTAAAAATGAAAAGCTGAAATGTCGAGTAAATAAATTCAACCCCTTTGTTATGCCAAGCCTAAATAAGTTCAGGAGTAAATATGTGCTTAACAAGTCACATAATAAGTTGCAAGGACCCACTCGGTGTGCAATAGTTTTTAACGTGATTTTTTAATGAGTACTTCATCTCTCTACTCCACACTTAAAATTATCTGTAAGTTCCCTCTATCTAGCAGTGAAATTCAAACACAGATTCAACCACAAAGACCAGGGAGGTTTTCTAATGACTCGCAAAGAATGGCACCTATTGGTAGATGGGTAAAAAAAAAGCAGATATTGAATATCCCTTTGAGCATGGAGTAGTTATTAACTACACTTTGAATGATGTATCAATTCACCTAGTCCCGACGAAAAGACACAGGTGTCTTTCCTAACTCAGTTGCCAGAGAGGAAGGAAACCAGTCAGGGATATCACAATGAGGCCAATGGTAACTTTAAAACAGTTACAGAGTTTAATGGCTGCGATAGGAGAAAACAACATTGTAGTTACTCCACCGGCTTCCGTCTGGACACTCTACCATAAAGGCCGTATTGGTGGAATGCTGCAGAGATGGTGGACAGAGTGAAAAGGAACCCTGTACAGAATAAATATATTCCAAAACATGCATCCTGTTTGCTACAAGGAACTAAAGTAATACTGCAAAATATGTGGCAAGGCAATACATTGTTTTGTCCTGAATACTAAGTGTTATGTCTGGGTGAAATCCAATGCAACACATTACTGAGTACCGCTCTCCATATTTTCAAGCATAGCGGTGCCTGCATCATGTTATGAGTATGCTTGTAATCGTTAACAGGGCCTAAAATTAACACCCGCCACCTGCCAAATGCGGATCGATTTTGGCATTGGAGGGAAAGAATGTCTAGTTCACCAGCCACGTTGGCGCGTGGTAACACTCCGGGCTCTAAGGTGTGAGCATTTAATAAAGATAGTCAAGTATGGGAACAAGTGCGAGTTGTGATTTATAGCAAAATAAATACTCCAGTAGCTGTTTTCAAAGTATTTCTGCCATTTTGTTTCTTATCTGGTAATGAACAAAGAAATATGAATCCTAATGTTATAGCTATCCCACCTCATGCAGCAACACTGCCTGTCTGGGGGGCTATGAGTCCTGCTATATTTGTTTTTATAAGCAATGGGCACAGGCATAAAAGTTGGTCTAATTTAATCGAAAGTCTACTAAAGTGAGACTTTGTCCTTGTGTTTCTTAGCCATTTACATTGTTTTGTTCACAAACTAGGTTGCTTTTCATTGTTTGAGTTGTTTGAGTCACTGCTAGCAAAAAGAGACACCGTTGGCCTCTGCTAGTGATATCCTCACAGGCACACTTGATGACTCCAGTGGCCCTGTTACCAAGGTAACCTTAAAGGGGCAGCAAAACATTTTTGTCTGATATTTTTGTTAAAATTCTCGTGTCATAGAATATTTAATGAAATCGAGCAATACTTTGAATATGCGAGGGTCAGCAAGAGGAGTACACCTGCTCTAAAGTAGATTATTAACACCTAGGCCAGCTGGCACTCAGCCAAAAGCTTTGTCATGATTTACGTTGAATTAGTGCTAATACTTTAAGACTCATCCTTAACAAATGCATAAGCCAAACTATTTGGGATACTGATTGTTTTCAGATGTCCTGTAGTTCAAATATAGACCGGTCCCAGATCCGTTTGTGCTATCTTGTTGACAGTGACCATAGGAGTTGGCAAGACAGCTAAAACAAACCCGGACCAGCTTAGTTACATCATGGGGCAAAGACAATGGAGTGCTGGTAGGTGGAGAAGAGCTCAGATTTTACGGTTGCTCAGACCTGGGTTTAACAACTACACAGCACTTAGTTCAGACCTGTGTTTAACAACTATACAGCACTTATCTCAGACCTGGGTTTAGCAACTACACAGCACTTAGTTCAGACCTGGGTTTAACAACTACACAGCACTTATCTCAGACCTGGGTTTAACAACTATTACAGCCCTTTTCTCCAAATAGACTTACAGTACATATTGTCATTTTTTTGTATGTGATGCGTGCAGGAATTGAACCCACAATCTTGGCATTGAAAGTGCCACGCTGTTATCAATTTAGCCAAAAGCAAGCAATAAGCAACTTGTGCCTTTGCAACTATCCCCCAAAGCTTCTTCCACCACACTGAAACTGCATGAGATGGGGAAAAAATGTTTTTTTTTTGCAAGAGCAGGGAGGAAAAAAGCTGCCAAATATCTCTCTCTCTCTCTCTCTCTCTGAAAGTGTGAAAAGTCTCACCAGCTCTCAGTGGAGGACATGTTTCAGGTTCCCTGTAGCAAGAGGAAATGGAAAGAAATCAAATGATTTTAAACCACATGTGGAGTCAATTCCGGCTTTAGCTATCAAATATTTAAAAGTACTTATTTTATATAGCCCGCAGATTTTGAATGGTTCCGGATGGCAGTTGGTTTGAAGTTCTTGGTCTGTCAATGTGCAGTTAATCAGTAATCAAAGTCTCAAAAATGTGAAAAATCAAGTGTGTGTGAGTGAAAAGGATTAGTGATTCCAACTGCATGAGAAATAGTGCAATCATGGTGCGGAGTGCCAGAGTGAGACTCAGTTGTGGTTTAGAGTCAGTTGAGGGTGAGTCTGTTGAGGATGAGAGTGGTAGAGAGTGAATGCTGCCAGAGGGAGACTCAGTTGTGGTTTAGAGTCAGTTGAGGGTGAGTCTGTTGAGGATGAGAGTGGTAGAGAGTGAATGCTGCCAGAGGGAGACTCAGTTGTGGTTTAGAGTCAGTTGAGGGTGAGTCTGTTGAGGATGAGAGTGGTAGAGAGTGAATGCTGCCAGAGGGAGACTCAGTTGTGGTTTAGAGTCAGTTGAGGGTGAGTCTGTTGAGGATGAGAGTGGTAGAGAGTGAATGCTGCCAGAGGGAGACTCAGTTGTGGTTTAGAGTCAGTTGAGGGTGAGTCTGTTGAGGATGAGAGTGGTAGAGAGTGAATGCTGCCAGAGGGAGACTCAGTTGTGGTTTAGAGTCAGTTGAGGGTGAGTCTGTTGAGGATGAGAGTGGTAGAGAGTGAATGCTGCCACAGTGAGACTCAGTAGAGGAGGATAGGGTAACAGTGGTTATGAACAGAGTGCCGGACTAAGAACCAGTAGAGTTTGACCAACCAACCTGAGTGTCCTCAGGTCCCACAGCTTAACTCCGTCGGTCACTGCGCTGGTCAGGAAGAGGTTGTAGGAGTCTGGGGTCTGGCTACTGAACATAGAGCCCTAGAGGACAAACAAATATTAAGGCTGGAATCCTTAATGGTGACACATCTGTTGAAGAACAACAAAGAAGCTTCTGCAAACAACAAACACTGTTTTCCCCCCCAACATCGCACGCACAATAGAAGAGCACAATATAGATTGCACTTCTTTCTTTTTTAACATGCTGTGCGACGCTTTCCCTGCTCAGCAACAAAAACAATAAGAGTGGTGATGGGGCAGCCAGTGCTTCTGTTTCCCCACTGCGGATCTCATCTTTAATGTTAAATTAAATCTGGTTAATATCAAATCATTCTATGTCAAGTTGGGAAGAAAGAACACGTTTTAAACAGGGTGAAACAGTGAGGTATCACCCAAACGTGTCCGAACAACACAGAATGCTAAATGTTATGCTATGGTGTGTCCTTCTGAAAAAACTGTTCTAAAATACATTATTCATAATTCATATACATAAGACTGCACAGAATTATCGCTGGGTAATTCACCACCCCTGAATGTGAGAAAGTCAGGGAGGCAGAGTAGACATAACACCTGAATTGAGAGTCAGAGAAAGACAGTAGAGATAATCCCTGAATGTGAGAGAGTCAGAGAGAGACAGTAGAGATAATCCCTGAATGTGAGAGAGTCAGAGAAAGACAGTAGAGATAATCCCTGAATGTGAGAGAGTCAGAGAAAGACAGTAGAGATAATCCCTAATCCCTGAATGTGAGAGAGTCAGAGAAAGACAGTAGAGATAATCCCTGAATGTGAGAGAGTCAGAGAAAGACAGTAGAGATAATCCCTGAATGTGAGAGAGTCAGAGAAAGACAGTAGAGATAATCCCTGAATGTGAGAGAGTCAGAGAAAGACAGTAGAGATAATCCCTGAATGTGAGAGAGTCAGAGAAAGACAGTAGAGATAATCCCTGAATGTGAGAGAGTCAGAGAAAGACAGTAGAGATAATCCCTGAATGTGAGAGAGTCAGAGAAAGACAGTAGAGATAATCCCTGAATGTGAGAGAGTCAGAGAAAGACAGTAGAGATAATCCCTGAATGTGAGAGAGTCAGAGAAAGACAGTAGAGATAATCCCTGAATGTGAGAGAGTCAGAGAAAGACAGTAGAGATAATCCCTGAATGTGAGAGAGTCAGAGAAAGACAGTAGAGATAATCCCTGAATGTGAGAGAGTCAGAGAAAGACAGTAGACATAACACCTGAATTGAGAGTCAGAGAAAGACAGTAGAGATAATCCCAGAATGTGAGAGTGTCAGAGAAAGACAGTAGAGATAATCCCTGAATGTGAGAGAGTCAGAGAAAGACAGTAGAGATAATCCCTGAATGTGAGAGAGTCAGAGAAAGACAGTAGAGATAATCCCTGAATGTGAGAGAGTCAGAGAAAGACAGTAGAGATAATCCCTGAATGTGAGAGAGTCAGAGAAAGACAGTAGAGATAATCCCTGAATGTGAGAGAGTCAGAGAAAGACAGTAGAGATAATCCCTGAATGTGAGAGAGTCAGAGAAAGACAGTAGAGATAATCCCTGAATGTGAGAGAGTCAGAGAAAGACAGTAGAGATAATCCCTGAATGTGAGAGAGTCAGAGAAAGACAGTAGAGATAATCCCTGAATGTGAGAGAGTCAGAGAAAGACAGTAGAGATAATCCCTGAATGTGAGAGAGTCAGAGAAAGACAGTATAGATAATCCCTGAATGTGAGAGAGTCAGAGAAAGACAGTAGAGATAATCCCTGAATGTGAGAGAGTCAGAGAAAGACAGTAGAGATAATCCCTGAATGTGAGAGAGTCAGAGAAAGACAGTAGAGATAATCCCTGAATGTGAGAGAGTCAGAGAAAGACAGTAGAGATAATCCCTGAATGTGAGAGAGTCAGAGAAAGACAGTAGACATAACACCTGAATTGAGAGTCAGAGAAAGACAGTAGAGATAATCCCAGAATGTGAGAGTGTCAGAGAAAGACAGTAGAGATAATCCCTGAATGTGAGAGAGTCAGAGAAAGACAGTAGAGATAATCCCTGAATGTGAGAGAGTCAGAGAAAGACAGTAGAGATAATCCCTGAATGTGAGAGAGTCAGAGAAAGACAGTAGAGATAATCCCTGAATGTGAGAGAGTCAGAGAAAGACAGTAGAGATAATCCCTGAATGTGAGAGAGTCAGAGAAAGACAGTAGAGATAATCCCTGAATGTGAGAGAGTCAGAGAAAGACAGTAGAGATAATCCCTGAATGTGAGAGAGTCAGAGAAAGACAGTAGAGATAATCCCTGAATGTGAGAGAGTCAGAGAAAGACAGTAGAGATAATCCCTGAATGTGAGAGAGTCAGAGAAAGACAGTAGAGATAATCCCTGAATGTGAGAGAGTCAGAGAAAGACAGTAGAGATAATCCCTGAATGTGAGAGAGTCAGAGAAAGACAGTAGAGATAATCCCTGAATGTGAGAGAGTCAGAGAAAGACAGTAGAGATAATCCCTGAATGTGAGAGAGTCAGAGAAAGACAGTAGAGATAATCCCTGAATGTGAGAGAGTCAGAGAAAGACAGTATAGATAATCCCTGAATGTGAGAGAGTCAGAGAAAGACAGTAGAGATAATCCCTGAATGTGAGAGAGTCAGAGAAAGACAGTAGAGATAATCCCTGAATGTGAGAGAGTCAGAGAAAGACAGTAGAGATAATCCCTGAATGTGAGAGAGTCAGAGAAAGACAGTAGAGATAATCCCTGAATGTGAGAGAGTCAGAGAAAGACAGTAGAGATAATCCCTGAATGTGAGAGAGTCAGAGAAAGACAGTAGACATAACACCTGAATTGAGAGTCAGAGAAAGACAGTAGAGATAATCCCAGAATGTGAGAGTGTCAGAGAAAGACAGTAGAGATAATCCCTGAATGTGAGAGAGTCAGAGAAAGACAGTAGAGATAATCCCTGAATGTGAGAGAGTCAGAGAAAGACAGTAGAGATAATCCCTGAATGTGAGAGAGTCAGAGAAAGACAGTAGAGATAATCCCTGAATGTGAGAGAGTCAGAGAAAGACAGTAGAGATAATCCCTGAATGTGAGAGAGTCAGAGAAAGACAGTAGAGATAATCCCTGAATGTGAGAGAGTCAGAGAAAGACAGTAGAGATAATCCCTGAATGTGAGAGAGTCAGAGAAAGACAGTAGAGATAATCCCTGAATGTGAGAGAGTCAGAGAAAGACAGTAGAGATAATCCCTGATTGTGAGAGAGTCAGAGAAAGACAGAGCAGAGATAACCCCTGAATGTTAACGAATCAGAGAGAGAGAGAGTAGAGGTGGCCCCAAGATGTTAACGAGTCAGAGAGAGACAGCAGAGAAAATCCTTGAATGTGAGAGTCTGAAAGAGTCCGTAGAGATAACCCCTGAATGTGAGAGACCGAGAGAGACAGTAGATAACCCCTGAATGTGAGAGAGTCCGAGAGACACAGTAGATAACCCCTGAATGTGAGAGAGTCCGAGAGAGACAGTAGATAACCCCTGAATGTGAGAGAATCCGAGAGACAGTAGAGATAACCCCTGAATGTGAGAGACCGAGAGAGACAGTAGATAACCCCTGAATGTGAGAGTCCGAGAGAGACAGTAGATAACCCCTGAATGTGAGAGACCGAGAGAGACAGTAGATAACCCCTGAATGCGAGAGAGTCAGGGAGAGAAGGGAGAGATAACCCCTGAAAGTTAAAGAGTCAGAGAGAGAGAGAGTAGAGGTAACCCCTGAATGCTAAAGAGTCAGAGAGAGACAGCAGAGAAAATCCCTGAATGTGAGAGAGACCGATAGAGACAGTAGAGCTAACCCCTAAATGTGAGAGTACGAAAGAGACAGTAGAGGTAACCCCTGAATGTGAGAGAGTCAGGGAGGGAGAGAGAGAGTAGAGGTAACCCCTGAATGTTAAAGAGTCAGAGAGAGAGAGAGAGAGAGTAGAGGTAACCCCTGAATGTTAAAGAGTCAGAAAGAGAGAGAGAGACAGAGTAGAGTCAGAGAGAGACAATGTAGAGTCAGAGGGATACAGAAGAGAGATAACCCCTGAATGTTAAAGAGTCAGAGAGAGAGAGAGAGTAGAGTCAGAGAGAGACAGAGTAGAGTCAGATGGAGACAGCGTAGAGGTAACCCCTGAATGTTAAAGAGTCAGGGAGAGACAGAGTAGAGTCAGAGAGAGGCAAGAGTAAAATCAGAGAGAGAGAGTAGAGGTAACCCCTGAAGGTTAGAGGCAGAGAGACAGAGAAGAGTCAGAGAGAGACAGAGCAGAGTCAGAGAGAGAGAGAATATGTAACCCCTGAACGTTAGAGTCAGAGAGAGACAGAATACAGGTAACCCCTGAATGTTAAAGAGTTAGTGAGAGACAGAGTAGAGGTGACCCCAAGATGTTAAACAGTCAGAAAGAGACAGAGTAGAGTCAGAGAGTAGAGATAACCCCTGAATGTAAAAGAGTCAGAGAGAGACAGAGTAGAGATAACCCCTGAATGTAAAAGAGTCAGAGAGAGACAGAGTAGAGGTAGAGGTAACCCCTGAATGTAAAAGAGTCAGAGAGAGACAGAGTAGAGGTAACCCCTGAATGTAAAAGAGTCAGAGAGAGAGAGAGTAGAGGTAACCCCTGAATGTAAAAGAGTCAGAGAGAGAGAGAGTAGAGGTAACCCCTGAATGTAAAAGAGTCAGAGAGAGAGAGTAGAGGTAACCCCTGAATGTAAAAGAGTCAGAGAGAGAGAGAGTAGAGGTAACCCCTGAATGTAAAAGAGTCAGAGAGAGAGAGTAGAGGTAACCCCTGCATGTTAAAGAGTCAGAGTAGAGTCAGAGAGAGAGAGTAGAGTCAGATGGAGACAGAGTAGAATCAGAAAGAGACAGAGTAGAATCAGAAAGAGACAGTAGAATCAGAGAGAGACAGAGTAGAGACAGAGAGAGACAGAGTAGAGTCAGGTGGAGACAGAGTAGAGTCAGGTGGAGACAGAGTAGAGTCAGGTGGAGACAGAGTAGAGTCAGGTGGAGACAGAGTAGAGTCAAGTAGAGTCAGAGAGAGACAGAGTAGAGTCAGAGAGAGACAGAGTAGAGTCAGAGAGAGACAGAGTAGAGTCAGAGAGAGACAGAGTAGAGTCAGGTGGAGACAGAGTAGAGTCAGGTGGAGACAGAGTAGAGTCAGAGAGAGTAGCGTCAGAGAGAGACAGAGTAGAGTCAGAGAGAGACAGAGTAGAGTCAGAGAGAGACAGAGTAGAGTCAGGTGGAGACAGAGTAGAGTCAGGTGGAGACAGAGTAGAGTCAGAGAGAGTAGCGTCAGAGAGAGACAGAGTAGCGTCAGGTGGAGACAGAGTAGCGTCAGGTGGAGACAGAGTAGAGTCAGGTGGAGACAGAGTAGAGTCAGGTGGAGACAGAGTAGAGTCAGGTGGAGACAGAGTAGAGTCAGGTGGAGACAGAGTAGAGTCAGGTGGAGACAGAGTAGAGTCAGGTGGAGACAGAGTAGAGTCAGGGAGAGAAGCGTCAGAGAGAGACAGAGTAGAGTCAGAGAGAGACAGAGTAGAGTCAGAGGGAGACAGAGTAGAGTCAGAGGGAGACAGAGTAGAGTCAGGTGGAGACAGAGTAGAGTCAGGTGGAGACAGAGTAGAGTCAGGTGGAGACAGAGTAGAGTCAGAGAGAGTAGCGTCAGAGAGAGACAGAGTAGAGTCAGAGAGAGACAGAGTAGAGTCAGGTGGAGACAGAGTAGAGTCAGGTGGAGACAGAGTAGAGTCAGGTGGAGACAGAGTAGAGTCAGGTGGAGACAGAGTAGAGTCAGGTGGAGACAGAGTAGAGTCAGAGAGAGTAGCGTCAGAGAGAGACAGAGTAGAGTCAGAGAGAGACAGAGTAGAGTCAGAGAGAGACAGAGTAGAGTCAGGTGGAGACAGAGTAGAGTCAGGTGGAGACAGAGTAGAGTCAGGTGGAGACAGAGTAAAGTCAGGTGGAGACAGAGTAGAGTCAGGTGGAGACAGAGTAGAGTCAGGTGGAGATAGAGTAGAGTCAGAGAGAGACAGAGTAGAGTCAGAGAGAGACAGAGTAGAGTCAGAGAGAGTAGCGTCAGAGAGAGACAGAGTAGAGTCAGAGAGAGACAGAGTAGAGTCAGAGAGAGACAGAGTAGAGTCAGGTGGAGACAGAGTAGAGTCAGGTGGAGACAGAGTAGAGTCAGGTGGAGACAGAGTAGAGTCAGGTGGAGACAGAGTAAAGTCAGGTGGAGACAGAGTAGAGTCAGGTGGAGACAGAGTAGTCAGGTGGAGACAGAGTAGAGTCAGAGAGAGACAGAGTAGAGTCAGAGAGAGTAGAGTCAGGTGGAGACAGAGTAGAGTCAGAGAGAGTAGCGTCAGAGAGAGACAGAGTAGAGTCAGGTGGAGACAGAGTAGAGTCAGGTGGAGACAGAGTAGAGTCAGGTGGAGACAGAGTAGAGTCAGGTGGAGACAGAGTAGAGTCAGGTGGAGACAGAGTAGAGTCAGGTGGAGACAGAGTAGAGAGAGACAGAGTAGCGTCAGGTGGAGACAGAGTAGCGTCAGGTGGAGACAGAGTAGCGTCAGGTGGAGACAGAGTAGCGTCAGGTGGAGACAGAGTAGCGTCAGGTGGAGACAGAGTAGAGTCAGGTGGAGACAGAGTAGAGTCAGGTGGAGACAGAGTAGAGTCAGGTGGAGACAGAGTAGAGTCAGGTGGAGACAGAGTAGAGTCAGGTGGAGACAGAGAAGAGTCAGAGAGAGACAGAGTAGAGTCAGAGAGAGTAGAGTCAGGTGGAGACAGAGTAGAGTCAGAGAGAGTAGCGTCAGAGAGAGACAGAGTAGAGTCAGAGAGAGACAGAGTAGAGTCAGAGAGAGACAGAGTAGAGTCAGAGAGAGACAGAGTAGAGTCAGAGGGAGACAGAGTAGAGTCAGGTGGAGACAGAGTAGAGTCAGGTGGAGACAGAGTAGAGTCAGGTGGAGACAGAGTAGAGTCAGGTGGAGACAGAGTAGAGTCAGAGAGAGTAGCGTCAGAGAGAGACAGAGTAGAGTCAGAGAGAGACAGAGTAGAGTCAGAGAGAGACAGAGTAGAGTCAGGTGGAGACAGAGTAGAGTCAGGTGGAGACAGAGTAGAGTCAGGTGGAGACAGAGTAGAGTCAGAGTAGAGTCAGAGAGAGACAGAGTAGAGTCAGAGAGAGACAGAGTCGAGTCAGAGAGAGACAGAGTCGAGTCAGGTGGAGACAGAGTAGAGTCAGGTGGAGACAGAGTAGAGTCAGGTGGAGACAGAGTAGAGTCAGGTGGAGACAGAGTAAAGTCAGGTGGAGACAGAGTAGAGTCAGGTGGAGACAGAGTAGAGTCAGGTGGAGACAGAGTAGAGTCAGAGAGAGACAGAGTAGAGTCAGAGAGAGACAGAGTAGAGTCAGAGAGAGACAGAGTAGAGTCAGGTGGAGACAGAGTAGAGTCAGGTGGAGACAGAGTAGAGTCAGGTGGAGACAGAGTAGAGTCAGGTGGAGACAGAGTAGAGTCAGAGAGAGTAGCGTCAGAGAGAGACAGAGTAGAGTCAGAGAGAGACAGAGTAGAGTCAGGTGGAGACAGAGTAGAGTCAGGTGGAGACAGAGTAGAGTCAGGTGGAGACAGAGTAGAGTCAGGTGGAGACAGAGTAGAGTCAGGTGGAGACAGAGTAGAGTCAGGTGGAGACAGAGTAGAGTCAGGTGGAGATAGAGTAGAGTCAGAGAGAGACAGAGTAGAGTCAGAGAGAGACAGAGTAGAGTCAGAGAGAGTAGCGTCAGAGAGAGACAGAGTAGAGTCAGAGAGAGACAGAGTAGAGTCAGAGAGAGACAGAGTAGAGTCAGGTGGAGACAGAGTAGAGTCAGGTGGAGACAGAGTAGAGTCAGGTGGAGACAGAGTAGAGTCAGAGAGAGACAGAGTCGAGTCAGAGAGAGACAGAGTCGAGTCAGGTGGAGACAGAGTCGAGTCAGGTGGAGACAGAGTAGAGTCAGGTGGAGACAGAGTAGAGTCAGGTGGAGACAGAGTAGAGTCAGGTGGAGACAGAGTAGAGTCAGGTGGAGACAGAGTAAAGTCAGGTGGAGACAGAGTAGAGTCAGGTGGAGACAGAGTAGAGTCAGAGTAGAGTCAGAGAGAGACAGAGTAGAGTCAGAGAGAGACAGAGTAGAGTCAGAGAGAGACAGAGTAGAGTCAGGTGGAGACAGAGTAGAGTCAGGTGGAGACAGAGTAGAGTCAGGTGGAGACAGAGTAAAGTCAGGTGGAGACAGAGTAGAGTCAGGTGGAGACAGAGTAGAGTCAGGTGGAGACAGAGTAGAGTCAGAGAGAGACAGAGTAGAGTCAGAGAGAGACAGAGTAGAGTCAGAGAGAGACAGAGTAGAGTCAGGTGGAGACAGAGTAGAGTCAGAGAGAGACAGAGTAGAGTCAGGTGGAGACAGAGTAGAGTCAGAGAGAGACAGAGTAGAGTCAGAGAGAGTAGAGTCAGGTGGAGACAGAGTAGAGTCAGAGAGAGAGTGGAGACAGAGTAGAGTCAGGTGGAGACAGAGTAGAGTCAGGTGGAGACAGAGTAGAGTCAGGTGGAGACAGAGTAGAGTCAGGTGGAG
Source organism: Oncorhynchus gorbuscha (assembly GCF_021184085.1). NCBI lineage: Eukaryota > Metazoa > Chordata > Actinopteri > Salmoniformes > Salmonidae > Oncorhynchus > Oncorhynchus gorbuscha. The sequence goes on along the minus strand of NC_060179.1, from coordinate 72,409,126 downwards.
ACAGAGTAGAGTCAGGTGGAGACAGAGTAGAGTCAGGTGGAGACAGAGTCGAGTCAGGTGGAGACAGAGTCGAGTCAGGTGGAGACAGAGTCGAGTCAGGTGGAGACAGAGTAGAGTCAGGTGGAGACAGAGTAGAGTCAGGTGGAGACAGAGTAGAGTCAGGTGGAGACAGAGTAGAGTCAGGTGGAGACAGAGTCGAGTCAGAGAGAGACAGAGTCGAGTCAGGTGGAGACAGAGTCGAGTCAGGTGGAGACAGAGTAGAGTCAGGTGGAGACAGAGTAGAGTCAGGTGGAGACAGAGTAGAGTCAGGTGGAGACAGAGTAGAGTCAGGTGGAGACAGAGTAAAGTCAGGTGGAGACAGAGTAGAGTCAGGTGGAGACAGAGTAGAGTCAGAGTAGAGTCAGAGAGAGACAGAGTAGAGTCAGAGAGAGACAGAGTAGAGTCAGAGAGAGACAGAGTAGAGTCAGGTGGAGACAGAGTAGAGTCAGGTGGAGACAGAGTAGAGTCAGGTGGAGACAGAGTAAAGTCAGGTGGAGACAGAGTAGAGTCAGGTGGAGACAGAGTAGAGTCAGGTGGAGACAGAGTAGAGTCAGAGAGAGACAGAGTAGAGTCAGAGAGAGACAGAGTAAAGTCAGAGAGAGACAGAGTAGAGTCAGGTGGAGACAGAGTAGAGTCAGAGAGAGACAGAGTAGAGTCAGAGAGAGTAGAGTCAGGTGGAGACAGAGTAGAGTCAGAGAGAGTAGCGTCAGAGAGAGACAGAGTAGAGTCAGGTGGAGACAGAGTAGAGTCAGGTGGAGACAGAGTAGAGTCAGGTGGAGACAGAGTAGAGTCAGGTGGAGACAGAGTAGAGTCAGGTGGAGACAGAGTAGAGTCAGGTGGAGACAGAGTAGAGTCAGGTGGAGACAGAGTAGAGTCAGGTGGAGACAGAGTAGAGTCAGGTGGAGACAGAGTAGAGGTAACACCTGAATAGGGTGCTGAGAGCCTGTAGCTGCATTACTATGCTGAATGCTGGAATGGAAACAAATGTGTCATTCTTTTCATCTTCCCCCACCACCACACAACCCATCAAGATGGGATAAGAGACTTGGTCTGTCCCCCAAATGGCACTCTATTCTGTATATAGTGCACTACTTTTGACCAGAGCTGATCAAGAGTAGTGTACTATATAGGGGATATGGTGTCATTTTGGACTTGGACTGAGGCTGTTTCTTCACTCACTAAAACAAACAGACTTTTTATCATCTTGCCCTTTAGGGATATTCATGGGGTCAATTTATGACTTCTACACCAGATTCTTTGATGATGCACATAATGAAGGAGAGGTGGTTTGTTTTGTTTAGGTTAGGTTTCCAGTAAAGAGTGTGGGAAAGTGAGTCTGAGAGGGCATTTCAAGTTGTAGTTTCCGAGAAGTGCCTCGGCTCTGATGATTTCCAGGTGATCTTTGCAGAGAGAAAGGAAAAGATGGAAAGTTCAAGCAGGGCTGGAGAAGCTGTTCACAATGTCTGAGCCACATGTCCAGTCAATATAAAGAGATATGGTGCACACACACATCCCTCTACGTTGAACTCTTCAATACTTTTTGGGGGGGTAAGCAACACATCTTATAAAACAGATTTATTAAGGTCGGAGAAAGTGAGGGGAGGAAATTAGGTGAGGAGAGGGGGGATGTTATCTATGTTGTGTGTGTGTGTGTGTGTGTCAGCTTTTTGTTCACCCGCACTCGCCCGCAATTACCAATAACCCATCAACAACTGGCCGACTATGAGTGTAAATCTGAGGCCCTCACCTGACCCTGTCTCGCTAATATAGAAAATATTCTTTTACAGGGGGTACAGGATTGTTTTTGCCAGATTTAGATTTATTTCTGCTTATAATTTCCAACATTTCGTTGCCTATTTGTTAGTGAACTGGTCTATAATTAGATACATGCAGCTTCTCTTCTGTCATTATGTTGCCCTAGAAGACTAAATTAACCCATGTTCACCAGAATGTCATAAATCGACAGAAATAATTATTCAACTTGGTTCACATCGGTAAAGTTCTCTGCCATCTCTGCCTCTTTTGCTGAGCAAAGACATTTAGGAACCGGGAAGAAAATGCAATAACCCAAAGAAACAGGAATGATTTTCTGTGCTAAATGTCCAAATGACAGTTTGACTGGTTGTAAGGAAATAGAAAGCTGTGAAAACGACCAAACATGTTTCTGATAAGATTTCAGTGCCGCTTGGGTGTATATTTTGTGGTTGAAATACTATCAGCTTTTATGATGCTGATAAAGACAGCACCTCTACAGACGGTATCTAACTTTTCATTTGCATTTTCTCAAGATGCTGAAAGAAAGAAATCATATTTCTCCACTCCTGTTCCTGAGTAAAAAATTTGCCAACATTTGGTGTATCATTTTACCGATTTGTGAGAGGTTATAGACCAACAGTCAGTGTCCAGATTTCATTTCCTATGTAACCCATCTGAACAGTAGGCTACAGTTCCCTTGACCTGCTATAGGCCTATTTGAAGTCCCCGTCTTGTGACTGTGGAATTTGTACAGCCCCTCATACTCATCACAACCGGAAGTGCTATCATCCTCTTTACCACTTAACCAAGTCTTTCCCAAACATGACTTTTCTGGACCTCCCTTCACTTTTATTTCAACTGTCCCATTTCACAGCTTTTCTCTTACTGAATTCAACTCTGTCCTTTTTGCCTCCGTGGATCGGCGTTAACATTTTCTGCCTGTTCCCAAAAGTATTTGGTGATTGGAGTGAAGGCTTGTTGGCCCACGCACAGTTAGGCCCTAAAGCTTAGGCTCACACACTAATGCAATATAGCATTCAAATAAGGAAAGAAAAAAGGTCAATGTAGCCTATAGATATAAATTGCACAAGAATGATAAATTTATGGATTTTTTAAGGTATTGTTTTCTCTTTATTCAACCCAACCACCCGCCCTTCATCCATACAATATTTAATGCCACTAAACCCAACCCCGCAGATATAATGGCTGGGACTGTGCGTTATGAGTCAATCCGCGCATCACCAGTGTGTGTATGTGTATTTGTGTGTTATGGTGTGTGTGTGTTATGTACACAGTCTTTCCAGGCATAGAAAGGCATTTCCCATGATGATCCTGAGGCATTAACCCTCCGGCCCCTGTGCCCTGCACTGTCCCTAAGACCCCAAGGCAGCGCCCAGGTGGCCCCATAGCCCTAAGGCACCCAGAAGGAGGGATGACCCCACATTGACGCAGCGCGAGTCAACACAGGTGGCGACCGGCCCACAATGCACTGCACGCAATGGGGTGGCGTGACTGGGAAAATACAAGGTGAAAAGAGACTCAACACACTGTGTCTGCATCCCAAATGGCACCCTATTCCCTATATAGTGCACTACTTCACCCTGACTCTCACTCTACCGATTCACCATCTAGCCTCAAAAGTAGTGAACTACATAGGGAATATGCTGCAGCCTACATTCTATGCTATCCTATGCTGCGTGAAAGAGAAGGGTGCCAGACATCTTTGGGCCGAGGGAGACAGGTGGTGGGAGAGCAGGCGGTGTGAGAGAGCAGGCGGTGTGGGAGAGCAAGCGGTGGGAGCTAGCAGGTTGTGTGGAAGAGCAGGCGGTGGGAGCTAGCAGATGGCGTGGGAGAGCAGGTTATGTGGGAGAGCAGGTGGTGTGGGAGAGCAGGCGGTGTGGGAGAGCAGGCGGTGGGGGAGAGCAGGCGGTGGGGGAGAGCAGGCGGTGTGGGAGAGCAGGCGGTGTGGGAGAGCAGGCGGTGTGGGAGAGCAGGCGGTGGGGGAGAGCAGGCGGTGGGGGAGAGCAGGCGGTGGGGGAGAGCAGGCGGTGGGGAGAGCAGGCGGTGGGGGAGAGCAGGCGGTGGGAGAGAGCAGGTGGTAGGAGAGCAGGTGGTAGGAGAGCAGGTGGTAGGAGAGCAGGTGGTAGGAGAGCAGGTGGTAGGAGAGCAGGTGGTAGGAGAGCAGAAGGTGGGGGAGCAGGTGGTAGGAGAGCAGGTGGTAGGAGAGCAGGTGGTAGGAGAGCAGGTGGTGGGGGAGCAGGTGGTAGGGGAGCAGGTGGTAGGAGAGCGGTGGTAGGAGAGCAGGTGGTAGGAGAGAGCAGGTGGTAGGAGAGAGCAGGTGGTGAGAGAGCAGGTGGTAGGAGAGCAGGTGGTAGGAGAGAGCAGGTGGTAGGAGAGAGCAGGTGGTAGGTGAGCAGGTGGTAGGAGAGAGCAGGTGGTAGGAGAGAGCAGGTGGTAGGAGAGAGCAGGTGGTAGGAGAGAGCAGGTGGTGAGAGAGCAGGTGGTGAGAGAGCAGGTGGTAGGAGAGCAGGTGGTAGGAGAGAGCAGGTGGTAGGTGAGCAGGTGGTAGGAGAGCAGGTGGTAGGAGAGAGCAGGTGGTAGGAGAGAGCAGGTGGTAGGAGAGCAGGTGGTAGGAGAGAGCAGGTGGTAGGAGAGAGCAGGTGGTAGGAGAGAGCAGGTGGTAGGAGAGAGCAGGTGGTAGGAGAGCAGGTGGTAGGAGAGTGGTTCCCAGCTGAAGAAGGGATCAGGATGGGTTAATGCAAGTTAAGCCAGGCCACTAGGTGCAGTTCACCCAGTTAATCCAGGCTACTGCCTCTGTGACTGCGTGGGTGTTCTCTGATGATAATGCAGCGTGTGTGTGTGTGTGTGTGTGTGTGTGTGTGTGTGTGTGTGTGTGTGTGTGTGTGTGTGTGTGTGTGTGTGTGTGTGTGTGTCTGTGTGTGTGTGTGTGTGTGTCTGTGTGTCTGTGTGTGTGTGTGTGTGTGTGTGTGTGTGTGTGTGTGTGTGTGTGTGTGTGTGTGTGTGTGTGTGTGTGTGTGTGTGTGTGTGTGTGTGTGTGTGTGTGTGTGTGTGTGTGTGTGTGTGTGAAAGGCCTGTGTTGGGCGGGTCAGGTCAACACGAGAGCAGATCCGTGCCCCCTCTTCACAGTAAACATAGCCGGGTCAATGGGTCCAACCATACAGTCCCCCTGTTGTTCCAGTTCCACCCAGTTCAACCCCATGATCATTGCCTGTCAATGTGTCTGTCTCTGTCTTTCTGTCTATCAATTTGTCTGTGCATTTGTCTGTCCCCCTATCTACTGTCTGTCTAATATTCCAGACATATCTCAGAGACATGAAACATGGCTACTTATAGATATTGCTATTGTTACAAAACTGTCTTGTTTTCATATTAATAACTTGGTCTTGTATGAGACATAATATATAATATTTTAAATAGAAACAGCTCTGAAACATGTTGAATTAATTGGACAGTCATGTCAAAGACTGGAATGATATGCACACCCCTCCTATACACTTGTATAATTTATTGAACATGCATTTACGGCACACAGGATATTTCCATATGTTTCCATGCACTAGTTGAGGGTGAGACCATTCTTGGGCTCTGGTCCAAATGGAAACCTATTCCCCATATAGTGCACTACTTTTAACCAAAGTGTGTGTGTGCATGTGTGTGTGTGTGAGCGAGAGTGTGGCTTTACTCGTAAGATAGATGAATTATACCGATGATGGCTCGACGAGTCCTTCACTCTTGGAGACACGGACTACGTCTTAAAAGGCATCCCATTCCCTTTATAGTGCACTACTTTTAACAAGGGCCTATAGGGTGCCATTTAGGATACATCCACTGTCTCATCACGGTCTTCTTCATTCACACCACAGCCTGACACTTTCATCCCCAGAAAGAGATCGGTTTCTTACACAACGTAGGCTAAGACCCTATCTTATATAATACAACACCCATGTCTGGTCTGCCAAGGAATACATCCTCTGACAGTCCAGTATGATGGAAGATGGGTGTTGCTGCCGTACCACTGCCTGCCCAAGGCCCAAGGCCCAAGGCAAGCTAGCCCACTTTCATTATGTCCTCCAGAAAAGTTCTGTGTCGTGGGAGGACTGTGAAAGAGTTCAAGACCGAGTCCCAAAAGGCACCCTATTTCTACACAGTTTGACCAAATCCCGATGAGCTTTAAGGTAAACTAATACTGCTCCTTAAATAATAATATAATACCCATGTCTGGGACTACATCGTCTGACTGTAGTATGGGTGTTGTGGACGTACCAAGACAAGACGACTGTGCACTTTTCCACTCCAATCTGTCCTCCGGTAAACTTGCTTTTAGTGATGCACTACTTTTAGGATACACACAAATTGCTCGCCAAACGCACCAAATTCCAATCTACAGTAAAACATGGTGGCATATTTCTAGGAAAGGGTTTGCTTTAATGGATTTTCAGTGACTTTATTGACCTATAAAGCTGTATCTTTCGAGGAACCCAGTATGCTTTCCAGAGATGGAGGAGTGTGCCATCACAGCCCCACTGAGGGAAGGAAGTGACCTCAGACCATGATTCTCTCAGCTTTTATAGACTCGACCATTATGTGGTATTTTAATCACTAACTCCATCCCTCTCTGACCTTTCCTGAACGAAAAACCCTAGTGACATCACCTCAATCACTTCAACAGCCGACAATGTAATCTGAACTGTTCCACGTACTTCCTAGAAAAGTCATAATTCAAATAGATTTGACAACATATAGATAGGGCTGGTTTGTTGAACACAGATTACGCCTCCTCCTGGTAAATGTTTATGCTAGCCTATTTAGGGGTTTTGAATGTGTTGTGACTGTTGTGTGCTCGGGGTTCTCTTCTTACCTTGTTCTGTGTGATGTGATGGACAGCTCTGCTGTGGGCATCAGGGAGCTGTGAGGCCACTGTCCCTGTGTTCATGTCCAACACCTGGATGGAGCGGTCAGCACCACTCACCAGCACTATGTCTGACACATACAGCGGCTAAGGAAAGTCCATTACAGTACTCAATGGGCAGTTGAGTTTCACTTTGAAACTCACATTGATAATTCTTAGGGGGGCAATCAGGAGTAGAAACAATATCAAAGCATCCTCCCTGCCTGTTTCAGTAAAGAGCTGAGGGATGGGACTGGAACAATGTAACCTCTCTCAAAGAGATGGATACCATCCATGACATCAAAATGACAGGTTTAACCATGTTTTGAAGTTATAAGGTAAAACAGTTGAACTAAGCACACGAGTCATTTATAAGCTAGATTCTTCAAGACTCAATGGGTACATATCATCAATTCATACGTTTAAAAAAAATGATGTGGCAACTGCCGATTGCCCCTTTAAGTGAAAGTCCAGTCAATTATACCACTCAGCGAGAATGAACCATTCATTTCAATATGTTTTACGAAACCATTCTGGTAACACAACCGTGTCATATCCACCACAGCCCCAGGTCCTGCTGCTCTAGCCTATTCTGCTCAGGAAGGGCTTCAAACCTCACGTGTAGCCTCCGGTCTGCCACAGTTGATCTTGGCACTAAATCAACATGATGTCTGCATCCCAAATAGCAACATATTCCATGTTTAGTGCACTACTTTTGATCAGGACCCAGAGGGAATAGGGCGCTGTAAAGAGAATAGGGTGTCATTTGGGACTCAATTACTTGAATGTTTCAGGAATGTCTCCATCCCGAATGTCTCCTTGTTAAAGAGTTTTACAATACATTTATTTTCTAATAAATCCTCTGAACCCTAAAGTCCATTTATAGCAATGTTTGGAGGACTGAGTGTCGTTTTTACTGAGGTATTAAGCTGCGTTGTGCTTGGCAACGGACAAAGTAGAAAGGAAAGTAGACATCAGATGATTCTGTAAGATTTTCCACTCTCTGTGTGTTACGGTGTTATTTGTGAGTTTGTTTAGAAATGGAGACTGAAGAGATTCCTTGCTGTCAGTCAGTGAATGATATGGGTTATTGTTGATCAGCACTAGTGATAAAGACTCTCTACAGATTATGATCCATAATCAAAGGCTTTGTAGAATTGTGTTAACAACTGTAGATAAATACTATCAAATAGTGTCACTAACATTAAGAATAAACTACTATGGTCAGTAGATATGAGGGTAGATGAATGCTTTTGGTAATGATGGTCTACGACATGAATGAACTGCTACCTCGGTTTGAGGAGAGAGTGGATAGCTGATCCTATATTTCTCAGATACAGTGATCACTGGATTGTGTGATGAAGGATACAGGAGTAGAAGTCGTTGATGACTGACACAGCAGTGATGTCTGTTCCTGACTTAGTCTCTAAACATCTTATCAGTTTGATGGCACTCCTCTGCTGGTACCTGAACAAGAATAAAGATAGATTTGTGCTTGGAGTTAAATTGTGGAAATTAGATATAGACTGTATAATATACTATATAAAGATTCAAGTCTGGGTACTTAGTCATTAAAGTCAGATGCGGGCCGATACTCAAAAAAAGTGTCTCAATGTCTCATGTAGGCAGCATGCTCTGTAGAGAGAGACTCAGTCTGGAATAAATGATCATGTAGGCAGCATGCTCTGTAGAATAAATAAATGATCATGTAGGCAGCATGCTCTGTAGAGAGAGACTCAGTCTGGAGGAAATTATAATGTAGGCAGCATGCTCTGTAGAGAGAGACTCAGTCTGGAATAAATGATCATGTAGGCAGCATGCTCTGTAGAGAGAGACTCAGTCTGGAATAAATGATCATGTAGGCAGCATGCTCTGTAGAGAGAGACTCAGTCTGGAATAAATGATCATGTAGGCAGCATGCTCTGTAGAGAGAGACTCAGTCTGGAATAAATGATCATGTAGGCAGCATGCTCTGTAGAGAGAGACTCAGTCTGGAATAAATGATCATGTAGGCAGCATGCTCTGTAGAGAGAGACTCAGTCTGGAGGATAATAATGGTTAATGTAGGCAGCATGCTCTGTAGAGAGAGACTCAGTCTGGAGAAATAAATGGTTAAGCATGCTCTGTAGAGCAGTCAATGCTTAATGTAGCATGCTCTGTAGAGAGAGACTCAGTCTGGAATAAATGATCATGTAGGCAGCATGCTCTGTAGAGAGAGACTCAGTCTGGAATAAATGATCATGTAGGCAGCATGCTCTGTAGAGAGAGACTCAGTCTGGAGGAAATTATAATGTAGGCAGCATGCTCTGTAGAGAGAGACTCAGTCTGGAATAAATGGTTAATGTAGGCAGCATGCTCTGTAGAGAGAGAGACTCAGTCTGGAATAAATGATCATGTAGGCAGCATGCTCTGTAGAGAGAGACTCAGTCTGGAATAAATGGTTAATGTAGGCAGCATGCTCTGTAGAGAGAGACTCAGTCTGGAGGAAATTATAATGTAGGCAGCATGCTCTGTAGAGAGAGACTCAGTCTGGAATGAATGGTTAATGTAGGCAGCATGCTCTGTAGAGAGAGACTCGGTCTGGAATAAATGGTTAATGTAGGCAGCATGCTCTGTAGAGAGAGACTCAGTCTGGAATAAATGATCATGTAGGCAGCATGCTCTGTAGAGAGAGACTCAGTCTGGAGGAAATTATAATGTAGGCAGCATGCTCTGTAGAGAGAGACTCAGTCTGGAGGAGATTATAATGTAGGCAGCATGCTCTGTAGAGAGAGACTCAGTCTGGAATAAATGGTTAATGTAGGCAGCATGCTCTGTAGAGAGAGACTCAGTCTGGAATAAATGGTTAATGTAGGCAGCATGCTCTGTAGAGAGAGACTCAGTCTGGAATAAATGATCATGTAGGCAGCATGCTCTGTAGAGAGACTCAGTCTGGAGGAAATTATAATGTAGGCAGCATGCTCTGTAGAGAGAGACTCAGTCTGGAATAAATGGTTAATGTAGGCAGCATGCTCTGTAGAGAGAGACTCAGTCTGGAATAAATGATCATGTAGGCAGCATGCTCTGTAGAGAGAGACTCAGTCTGGAATAAATGATCATGTTGGCAGCATGCTCTGTAGAGAGAGACTCAGTCTGGAATAAATGATCATGTAGGCAGCATGCTCTGTAGAGAGAGACTCAGTCTGGAATAAATGATCATGTAGGCAGCATGCTCTGTAGAGAGAGACTCAGTCTGGAATAAATGATCATGAAATGCTATAGTCTGGAATAAATGATCATGTAGGCAGCATGCTCTGTAGAGAGAGACTCAGTCTGGAATAAATGATCATGTTGGCAGCATGCTCTGTAGAGAGACTCAGTCTGTAATAAATGATCATGTAGGCAGCATGCTCTGTAGAGAGAGACTCAGTCTGGAGGAAATTATATAATGTAGGCAGCAAAAATAGGATTTTGAATGGGAATCAATAATTGTTGTTTTGTCCTTGTTTTGTTGTTTTGTCCAAGGATCAATGTCCCCTTGCTTAGCGTTTCTCGGCTAATGTGCTGGGCATGGCTATCTCCTCGTTGGTGATCTTCCCACATGCTTTCCATACCCCATGTTATATAAACTTGTTGGTTTGATCATAAACCGGAAGTGAGGAGAGACAACTCTTGTCTTTTGCCCTATACATATCTCTCTCTCCTAAGAATGTGTTCTAAGAAGTGATTTTCAGGAATGCAGCTAATTATGCGACTGTGATGTGACTGTAAACTAACAATACTGAGGAAAAAAAATCAAGCAACATGCAACAATTTCAATGATTTTACTGAGTTACAGTTCATTTAAGGAAATCAGTCAATTGAAAAAAAAGTTAATTAGGCCCTAATCTATGGATTTCACATGACTGGGCAGGGGAGCAGCCATAGGTGAGCCTGGGAGGGCATAGACCCACCCACATAGGTTCCTGCCTTTCTAGGACGTTTTTCCTAGCCACCGTGCTTGCTGTTTAGGGTTTTAGGCTGGGTTTCTGTATAGCACTTTGTGACATTGGCTGATGTAAAAAGGGCTTTATAAATACATTTGATTGATTGATTGATTGACTTGGGAGCCAGGCCCAGCCAATCAGAATGAGTTTTTCCCCACAAAAGGGCTTTATTACAGACAGAAATACTCTTCAGTTTCATCAGCTGTCTGGGTGGCTGGTCTCAGACGATCCCACAGGTGAAAAAGCCAGATGTTGAGGTCCTGGACTGGCGTGGTTACATGTGGTCTGTGGTTGTGAGGCCAGTTGGACATACTGCCAAATTCTCTGAAACGATGTTGGAGGCGGCTTATGGCAGAGAAATGAACATTCAATTCTCTGCCAACAGCTCTGGTGGACATTCCTGCAGTCAGCATGCCAATTGCACGCTCCCTCAAAACTTCAGACATCTGTGTCATTGTGTTCTGTGACAAAACTGCACATTTTAGTGTGCCCTTTTATTGTCCCCAGCACAAGATGCACCTGTGTAATGATCGTGCTGTTTAATCTTCTTGATATGCCAGACCTGTCAGGTGGATTCACTTTCTTGGCAAAGAAGAAATGCTCACTATCAGGGCTGTAAAAAAATTGTGCACAAAGCTAGTTAGCTAAGCTTTTTCTGCTTATAGAACATTTCTGGAACACTTTACATGTTAGGGAACACTTTACATGTTGCATTTATATTTTGTTCAGTATGAATTGATGGGATGACACATTAAAAAAATATCTGTTGATATCCATGGTCCAAAAAACATGAACCAATAGCCTCCTCCCAGATGCAATCAAAGTCAATTAGGGCTTCCTAGCTTAGCTATTATACATGTTACATGTTTGGTTGAAATGTACGATAGAACAATGGAGACTGAGCTACAACACCATCAGCAGAACTGGGCCACAGTGGAGAAGATGACCAAGGACAGCCAGAAGTTGTGAACCTTTTGTTGCCCTATCCACCAGCCTACCCCAATGGCAGATGAGTATGTGTTGTTCATATAATTCAAATGTGATTCCTATCGTTAGAATATTCCTATCATTACCTTTTAATGTCATCCTGTGTGATATCCAGCCAGGTTATAGAGGTACCGGTGTAAGGAGGGGTCATACGTCAGCAGAGGCTACTTCTATCTATCAATCTATATACTTTTCTATCTTTCATATCCTTACCTTTTAATGTCGTCCTGTGTGTTGTCCAGGTGATACAGGTAGAGGTGTAGGGAGGGACCAGATGCCAGTAACAGGAACTTATCCAGGTAGTAGAACTGAGCCCCCCGGATGGTTTTGGAGAACTTCTCATCACCCCCCTGAAGGAAGAATAATTATAAAAGCTTTACAAATGGCTTATAACAAGTTATGAAACATATCTGCAGAATGTTACCAAAAGTGTGTTTGGTTAAGTGTTACCAAACCAATCACTACCTGATGAATAACTTGAATTATCTTGCATCCATCTCAGCTGAGGGCCAACCATTTGATGACTGTTTAATAAGGGTTATTATGATAAGTTATTTAAACTTCTTATGGATCAGTCCCATCTCGACAACTTCCGGTGAAATTGCAGAGTGCCAAATTCAAATTAAATTACTATAAATATTTAACTTTCATGAAATCACAAGTGCAATACATCAAAATAAAGCTTAAATTTTTGTTAATCCAGCCGCTATGTCAGATTTCAAAAAGGCTTTACGGTGAAAGCAAACCATACGATTATCTGAGGACAGCGCTCAGTGCACAAAACATTAAACAGTTAGCAGCCAAGTAGATTAGTCACGAAAGTCAGAAGTAGCAATAAAATGAATCGCTTACCATTGATGATCTTCATATGGTTGCACTCACAAGACTCCCAGGTACACAATAAATGTTTGTTTTGTTCGATAAAGTCCCTCTAAATATCCAAAAACCTTAATTTTGTTGGCGCGTTTTGTTCAGTAATCCAATGCCTCAAATGCGGTCACAAGAGACAGACGAAAATTCCAAATAGTATCTGTAAAGTTCGTAGAAACGTCAAACGATGTTTATAATCAATCCTCAGGTTGTTGTTAGCCTAAATAATCGATAATATTTCAACCGGACAATAGCGCCGTCAATATAAAAGAAAAACAAGGCGCGCTCTCGGTCGTGCGCAGCAAAGAGCTCTGGGGACATCCCAGGGTCCACTCACTCAATGTGGTCATTCTCCCTCATTTTTCAGAATGAAAGCCTGAAACAATGTCTAAAGACTGTTCACAACTAGTTGAAGCCATAGGGAACGGAATCTGGGTCCTATCCCTTTAAATGGTGGATAGGCTTTCATTGGAAAAACAGCCATTTCAAAATAATGGCACTTCCTGGATGGATTTTCCTCAGGTTTTCGCCTGCCATATCAGTTCTGTTATACACACAGACATTATATTAACAGTTTTGGAAACTTTAGAGTGTTTTCTATCCAAATCTATCAATTATATGCATATCCTAGCTTTTGGGCCTGAGTAGCAGGCAGTTGACTTTGGGCATGCTTTTCATCCAATATTCCGAATGCTGCCCCCTATCCTAAAAATGAATATAGCCTCAAATAACATTGAAATTTACTATTGGAATATAATTATTGCTTTATGAGCCTCTACTTTCATGGCCTGATACCACATGTGCATTAAATAGATGTACCCTTTAATAGATGGGTTTAATAGATGGGTTTAATAGATGGGTTTCATTCATAATAGGAGGGTTGGTTGCATTCATAAATCCCTCTCTCTCTTTCCCCTCTCTCTTTCTCCCTTTAAAACGCTTTGTGAGGAGTTTTCCCTGGCCTCAAAGTCAGTAAGACACAGGAATTTCTATTTTCCATGTGGAAAAAGAGACTCATGAAAGAATATCATTTGGATTGAAGCAGAGGGAGAGGGGCTGTGTCCTTGTCCTCATGCTATGCTCTCGTTGTGGAGCAGTTATGTGGTCCTCTTTTTTGAAGCCACTCTTTTCATATCTTTGATGCTTTTATTTTTGGCAGTATAGAAGTAAAGAGGTTTATAGATAGAGGAGACAGTGGGAAAGACAGACGCAGGTGGTCTTCTTGGTCGACATATGTTAGGAGCCGGGTGTGGTACCACTGGAACAGGCTCTGCATAATGTGGTACTCTTTAACAGAGAGAGAGAGAGGGGAAGAGAGTTAAAGAAAGGAGAAGAAAAGGACAGAGAAGAGAAGAGTGGGAAAGAAAGGAGAAGAAAAGGACAGAGAAGAGAAGAGAGTTAAAGAAAGGAGAAGAAAAGGACAGAGAAGAGAAGAGTGGGGAAGAAAGGAGAAGAAAAGGACAGAGAAGAGTGGGAAAGAAAGGAGAAGAAAAGGACAGAGAAGAGTGGGAAAGAAAGGAGAAGAAAAGGACAGGAGAAGAGAAGAGTGGGGAAGAAAGGAGAAGAAAAGGACAGAGAAGAGAAGAGAGTTAAAGAAATGAGAAGAAAAGGACAGAGAAGAGAAGAGTGGGAAAGAAAGGAGAAGAAAAGGACAGAGAAGAGTGGGAAAGAAAGGAGAAGAAAAGGACAGAGAAGAGTGGGGAAGAAAGGAGAAGAAAAGGACAGAGAAGAGAAGAGTGGGGAAGAAAGGAGAAGAAAAGGACAGAGAAGAGAAGAGTGGGGAAGAAAGGAGAAGAAAAGGACAGAGAAGAGAAGAGTGGGAAAGAAAGGAGAAGAAAGGGACAGAGAAGAGAAGAGTGGGAAAGAAAGGAGAAGAAAAGGACAGAGAAGAGAAGAGTGGGAAAGAAAGGAGAAGAAAAGGACAGAGAAGAGAAGAGTGGGGAAGAAGGGAGAAGAAAAGGACAGAGAAGAGAAGAGTGGGAAAGAAAGGAGAAGAAAAGGACAGAGAAGAGAAGAGTGGGAAAGAAAGGAGAAGAAAAGGACAGAGAAGAGAAGAGTGGGAAAGAAAGGAGAAGAAAAGGACAGAGAAGAGAAGAGTGGGGAAGAAAGGAGAAGAAAAGGACAGAGAAGAGAAGAGTGGGGAAGACAGGAGAAGAAAAGGACAGAGAAGAGAAGAGTGGGGAAGAAAGGAGAAGAAAAGGACAGAGAAGAGAAGAGTGGGAAAGAAAGGAGAAGAAAGGGACAGAGAAGAGAAGAGTAGGAAAGAAAGGAGAAGAAAAGGACAGAGAAGAGTGGGAAAGAAAGGAGAAGAAAAGGACAGAGAAGAGAAGAGTGGGAAAGAAAGGAGAAGAGAAGGACAGAGAAGAGTGGGGAAGAAAGGAGAAGAAAAGGACAGAGAAGAGAAGAGAAGGAAAGAAAGGAGAAGAAAAGGACAGAGAAGAGAAGAGTGGGGAAGAAAGGAGAAGAGAAGGACAGAGAAGAGTGGGGAAGAAAGGAGAAGAAAAGGACAGAAGAGTGGGGAAGAAAGGAGAAGAAAAGAACAGAGAAGAGTGGGAAAGAAAGGAGAAGAGAAGGACAGAGAAGAGTGGGGAAGAAAGGAGAAGAAAAGGAAAGAGAGGAGAATAGAGGGGAAGGAAGCGTTTTTCAGTGCCAAAAGACAAAGCAAGAGATTATAGGCTGTCATGCCTCATCAGGCGCTTAGCCCCAGGGCTTGTAGGAGCTGCAACGTTATATAGCCTATCTAATGTAACAGAAATTCCTGAAAAACCTGGGAAAGATTCTGGAATTTTGCGACCCTAATCAGAAAACCACCAACTGTGATGCGGAATGTATGACAGTTTGTTCCAACCGGAAAATAAAGTGCTGAACCAGTTCGAACCCAAGTTAGGGTTCATATAGTCCTTTTTCCTATATTTTTTACATGTGAAATCAACATAGATTTTTACGAAATAGCGAATTAATTTACTCGACCCATTAGCACAGATGAGAAGCTTGCTATAGAACACTTAAGCTAGTTATTTACATGTTTGATTGGTCAGATAATGAGGCGCAAATGAAATTTCACTGGTGGGGAGAGAGCAAGAGAGGGGTGGCCATGGAGGGGGCTTGGCTTGAAGCGCTGAACATCATGACATGATGTGAACTGGAATGTGTTTAGGCTTTTACTAGCATTATAACTTTACAGAATTATGTACTAAACATTAGGAACAATTTTGGAACAAAAAATAACATTATTAACCGGTCCTCAAGATTTGAAAATAACGGTTCTGTTCCGGAACACCAGAGATCAATGTCTTTCCCAGTTCTTTTCCCTGAACCAATTCCAATGTCTGATAGATATTGGATCTTCATTACACAGACATTTTATCAACTTCATTGTGCAAAGCCATGTGCAATAATTCTTCACCCTGCATAGTTTCCCTCCCTGAATTACATGTATTTGTTGTTGCCAAGATGCTTACTTAAACTGCTTCAGTTCACGACAAATAGACAAACTGCTAGAGTTCCTGCCAAGTCTAGGATCTCCTCATTTAGAAGAGAGATGCTGGGATGGTTAGCAGCAGCTGAGGGTAGAAAACTGCTTTGAAAAATAATCAGAATATGCTGCCAAAATGAAACGTCACAATGCGCTCTAAACCGCTCTGGAGACAAACAAACTTTGTTACCCTATCTCAAATTGTCAGAAGCTTCTGTCAAAACTATTAAAGCAGTCTTCAAGAAAATTGGAATTGAATTGGAACTGATCCCCACCCTGGAAAGCATAGGGATATAAATGAAAGACGTATACAGGATTATAAGCATTTCACACGACCAATAAACTTTGATTTGATTTGAGTAAAATGTTCTGGGACTTCTAGGAGAGAGTGTGATGTCCAGTAAGGGAGTGAAGAGGATCTGCACATGCTCACAGCCAACAGACAGACAGACGAGCAGAGTTCTGTGCAGATGTTCCCTCTAACAACATCACACAACGCCGGGCCAAGAGACACAGTATGTCATCAACCTCATTAACTAGGCTTTTACTATTCCATGAGGCTTGTCACATCATGGACACTGGAAAAACCTGAGATGGAAAGTTACTATGCCATGATGATAGAACTATTTTGTTACATTATATACACTGAGTATACAACACATTTGCCTTCAGAACAGCCTTAATTTGCCGGGGCATGGACTCTGCAATGTGACAAATAAAATTGGATTTGACATGTCTCAAGGCTTAAAAATCCTTCTTTAACCTTCTTTAACCTCCTCCCCTTCATCTACGCTGATTGAAAAGGATTTAACAAGTGACATAAATAAGGGATCATAGCTTTCACCTGGATTCACCTTGTCAGTATATGTCATGGAAAGAGCAGGGGTTCCTAATGTTTTCTATATTATGTGTACAACAAATGTTGGGATTAATTGTGCCTTCTGTATGTATGTTGAGTGTTTACCATGGTAATGGCAGGCTCAGGACTTCCTGTGGGCCAGAGGCGGAGGGTCCTGTCTTCTGAGGCACTCAGCCACCACTGTCTGCTGTGACTCCAGGCCACACTGCTCACTGCCTTGTCATGACCTGCAAACACATCCAGAGTTGTGCTGAGTCAGCCTGGAGTTGATGGACAAGTACAAGGAGTTAATGAAACAGCAGTAGTGAGTGAACCTGGTACCCTTTTAAGATGAAGATCACTTTATTTGTCAAATGTACACAAAGTCCAACCGAAATTTGACTTAATCTTTAACCCTACCCCTCCGAAAGACACACATACATTTTCATTGTGCTAACCCATGCTGTAATGCCATGTACTGGCTCTGATAGGTTCTCAAATGTCACCCTATTCCCTAGTCCCCTACCCTTGGCCAGAGCTTCATAACGACACAGACAAAAGTAGTACCCTACATAAGGAATAGGGTGTCATTTTGGACGTAGCTAACGTCTTTTCCAGCAAAGTTCCAGAAGCTACTGTATATTATGGCCGGCTTGGCTTAGAATTATGAAAAGGGTATGAATTAAAACCACAGTGGTGAATCTGAAACCGGAGTACTGGACAGCTAAACAGAGTGAGGGTTACAACAACATCCCCACAGACACTGACATATACTTTTATACATCCAATGCTCTTGGACCAATGTCATGTCTTTGGTCTCAGGTACAGGAGAGAACTTTTATAATGACCCCCTGCCCTCTAGTGGAGCCAGTCTAACAGCACCTAACCAAGCCCTGGCCTACAGGACTGTCCTCTAGTGGAGCCAGTCTAACAGCACCTAACCAAGCCCTGGCCTAGAGGACTGTCCTCTAGTGGAGCCAGTCTAACAGCACCTAACCAAGCCCTGGCCTAGAGGACTGTCCTCTAGTGGAGCCAGTCTAACAGCACCTAACCAAGCCCTGGCCTAGAGGACTGTCCTCTAGTGGAGCCAGTCTAACAGCACCTAACCAAGTCCTGGCCTAGAGGACTGTCCTCTAGTGGAGCCAGTCTAACAGCACCTAACCAAGGCCTGGCCTACAGGAATGTCCTCTAGTGGAGCCAGTCTAACAGCACCTAACCAAGCCCTGGCCAACAGAAGCAACCATATCTCTGGTACGAAGAATGGCGGGGGTGTATGCTTTATGATTAACGAGTCATGGTGTGATCATAACAACATACAGGAACTCAAGTCCATTTGTTCACCTGACCTAGAATTCCGACTGCATTATCTACCAAGAAAATTATCTTCGATTATAATCAGTCATGTATATCCCCTCCCAAGCAGACACCTCGACGGCCCAAAAAGAACTTCATTGGACTCTATGTAAACTGGAAACCACATATTCACATATCCATATGCGCCTCCCAGGCTGGAAAAATTCTGGATCATCGTTACTCTAACGTCCGCGACGCATACAAAGCCCTCCCTCACCCTCCTTTCGGAAAATCTGACCACGACTCCATTTTGTTGCTCCCAGCATATAGACAGAAACTGATTCCACGCTTCAAGATTGCTTTGATCACGTGGACTTGGATATGTTCCAGATAGCATCGAACAACAACATTGATGTATATGCTGACTCTGTGAGCAAGTTTATTAGCAAGTACATCGGTGATGTTGTACCCACGGTGACTATTAAAACCTTCCCCAACCAGAAACAGTGGAATGATGGCAGCAATCGCGCAAAACTGAAAGAGCGAACCACTGCTTTTAATCAGGGCAAGGCGACAGGAAACATGACCGAATACAAACAGTGTAGCTATTCCCTCCGCAAGGCAATCAAACAAGCTCAGCGTCAGTATAGAGACAAAGTAGAGTTGCAATTCAACAGCTCAGACATGAGAGGTATGTGGCAGGATCTATAGTCAATCACGGACTACAAAAAGAAAACCAGCCAGGTCGCAGACCCTGATGTCTTGTTCCCAGACAAACTAACTTCCTTGCTCGCTTTGAGGACAATACAATGCCACCAACACGGCCCGCTACCAAAACCTGCGGGCTCTCCTTCACCGCAGCTAATGTGAGTAAAACATTTAAACATGTTAACCCTCGCAAGGCTGCCGGCCCAGACGGCATCCCTAGCCGCGTCCTCAAACCAGCTGGCTGGTGTGTTTACGGACATTACATTTACATTTAAGTCATTTAGCAGACGCTCTTATCCAGAGCGACTTACAAATTGGTGCATTCACCTTATGACATCCAGTGGAACAGTCACTTTACAATAGTGCATCTAAATCTTAAAGGGGGGGATTACTTATCCTATCCTAGGTATTCCTTAAAGAGGTGGGGTTTCAGGTGTCTCCGGAAGGTGGTGATTGACTCCGCTGTCCTGGCGTCGTGAGGGAGTTTGTTCCACCATTGGGGGGCCAGAGCGGGAGCTGTACTTCCTCAGTGGTAGGGAGGCGAGCAGGCCAGAGGTGGATGAACGCAGTGCCCTTGTTTGGGTGTAGGGCCTGATCAGAGCCTGGAGGTACTGAGGTGCCGTTCCCCTCACAGCTCCGTAGGCAAGCACCATGGTCTTGTAGCGGTTGACATGTTCAATCAATTCCTACCCCAGTCTGCTGTTCCCACACGCTTCAAGAGGGCCACCATTGTTCCTTTTCCCAAGAAAGCTAAGGTAACTGAGCTAAATGACTATCGCCCCATAGCACTCACTTCCGTCATCATGAAGAGCTTTGAGAGACTAGTCAAGGATCATGTCACCTCCACCCTACGTGACACCCTAGACACACTACAATTTGCTTACCGCCCCAATAGGTCCACAGACAACGCAATCACACTGCACACTGCCCTAACCCATCTGGACAAGAGGAATACCTATGTAAGAATGCTGTTCATCGACTACAGCTCAGCATTTAACACCATAGTACCCTCCAAACTCTAAATTAAGCTCAAGACCCTGGGTCTCGACCCCGCCCTGTGCAACTGAGTCCACGACTTTCTGACGGGACGCCCCCAGGTGTTGAGGGTAGAAAACAACATCTCCATCCCGCTGATCCTCAACACCAGGGCCCCGCAAGGGTGCGTTCTCAGCCCTCTTCTGCACTCCCTGTTCACCCATGACTGTGTGGCCATGCACACCTCCAACTCAATCACCAAGTTTGCAGACGACACTACAATGGTAGGCTTGATGATCATGGACTTCAGGAAACAGCAGAGGGAGCACACCCCTATCCACATCGACGGGACAGTAGTGGAGAAGGTGGAAAGTTTCAAGTTCCTCGGCATACACATCACGGACAAACTGAAATGATCCACCCACAGACAGCGTGGTGAAGAACTTTCCACCTTCACTACTGTCCCATCGATGTGGATAGGGGGTGCTCCCTCTGCTGTTCCCTGAAGTCCATGGTCATCTCCTTTGTTTTGTTGACGTTGAGTGTGAGGTTATTTTCCTGACACCACACTCTGAGGGCCCTCACCTCCTCCCTGTAGGCCGTCTCGTCATTGTTGGTAATCAAGCCTACCACTGTAGTGGTCTGCAAACTTGATGATTGAGTTGGAGGCATGCATGGCCATGCAGTCATGAGTGAACAGGGAGTACAGGAGAGGGCTCTTCAAACTCAGGAGGCTGAAGAAATTTGGCTTGTCACCAAAAACACTCAAACTTCTACAGATGCACAATCGAGAGCATCCTGTCGGTCTGTATCACTGCCTGGTACGGCAACTGCTCTGCCCACAACCGTAAGGCTCTCCAGAGGGTAGTGAGGTCTGCACAACACATCACCGGGGGCAAACTACCTGCCCTCCAGGACACCTACACCACCCGATGTCACAGGAAGGCCAAAAAGATAATCAAGGACAACAACCACCCGAGCCACTGCCCTTTCACCCCGCTATCATCCAGAATGCGAGGTCAGTACAGGTGCATCAAAGCTGGGACCGAGAGACTGAAAACAGCTTCTATCTCAAGGCCATCAGACTGTTAAACAGCCACCACTAACATTGAGTGGCTGCTGTCAACATACTGACTCAAATCTCTAGCCACTTTAATAATAAAAAATTGGATGTAATACATGTATCACTAGTCACTTTAAAACAATGGCACTTTATATATTGTTTACATACCCTACATTACTAATCTCATATGTATATACTGTACTTTATACCATCTATTGCATCTTGCCTATGCCGTTCGGCCATCGCTCATCCATATATTTATGTGTACATATTCTTATTCATTCCTTTACACTTGTGTATAAAAGGTAGTTGCTGTGAATTTTTAGATTACTTGTTAGATATTAATGCATGGTCGGAACTAGAAGCACAAGCATTTCGCTACACTCGCATTAACATCTGCTAACCATGTGTATGTGACCAATAAAATTTGATTTGGCCTACAGAACTGTCATCTAGTGGAGACAGTCTAACAACAACTAACAACTGGCCTACAATATGCCAAACCACTCATCCTTTCATTGATATATGACATCCACTAACTGGCCATACTAGTCTCTGTCTTTGCAGTTAAGAACCCAACCACACTTACTGCCCATACTAGTCTCTGTCTTAGCTGTTAAGAACCCAACCACACCGACTGACTGGTGTTTGTGTGTGTATCACAGGGACAGATATTTAGAATCCTGTGGTCTGCTGACTGTAGAAAGCTCTATAAATCAACACAATTCACCTCCAAGAGAATGCTGCTATCAAAGCAAGCATCAGGGGTGCGTGTGTGTGTGTGTGTGTGTGTGTGTGTGTGTGTGTGTGTGTGTGTGTGTGTGTGTGTGTGTGTGTGTGTGTGTGTGTGTGTGTGTGTGTGTGTGTGTGTGTGTGTGTGTGTGTGTGGAGGAAGGGAGGGAGGTAGGGAGGTAGGGAGGGAGGCTGTGGGTGAGCTGGAGTGCAGATGTTGAGCAATATCTTAAATTAGCTCCAGAAGCAGTTAGGAAGACATGTTGCTGTAGTGCCCATCTGCGGAGGAGAGCAGAACACAGCTTTCTCCCTTCTCTCCAAACCATCAATAAGTCCTACTCTTTCTCAGGAGAATGTAAAAGACCATGTTAACCAAACACCTTACTCACGCTCACGCCGTGGCAGAGAACCAGATAATGCTTCACCAGGATATATATATTTTTTTTATCTAGATGTTAGAGGATATGGGTGGATGTTTGGATCTTCTCCTGAAGCCTTTTATCTTGAGCCTCTGGACCTGTTTCCAGTATCGTTTACGATCCCAGATGAAATAAGTAAATCATCATAGGCTAAGGCTACCCTGTATCAACAGTAAATAAAATATCAGATAATAGTTGAGTTTAAATAGCATTCTGAAGAGTATTCACACTTTATATGAAAACAGTAATGAAGCATTAAGACAAAGGCCAGCAACACTCCTAACATACAGGCTTTAAAGGCTAAAACATCCTGTAAGATTCCAAAGTGAATGTGACTCTGGTGCAGGTTACTATTTCCATCACGGTTAGGGGACACTTTGGGTCTTGGATAGCTTGGGCTGAGAACAGTGTGAAAATAAGCTAGGTAGTGATTTAGTCTGTATTCCACTAGGCTTATAAAAACAGGGTTATAAGCTCAGTTCCTCTCTTTATTTTTCAGCCATATAGTAACTAAGTTTCACCCTCAGTAATAATGCGGGAGAAAAAGAAAAACAATCCTCTCCACAGTTGCCTTGATTCACCTCAGAGCTAGAACATCATTCACAACATGATTGACAGGTGAGATAGATAAACAAAAAATGTGGTTCAATAAATAATAAAACAAATAGTCATCAAAAACCACACTCCGTCCTGTTCTTTGGGTTTTAAGGTTTCGACTGCTTTGCTTTTTCACTGAGACTTATTTTAAAGGAGAGTGAAAAGGAGGGAACAGGGAGGAAAAGGGAACCGTGGACCAAAACAATCTTGAGGTAAAATAAACAGAATTTGAGAGGTTTCTAATCTGTGTGTGTGTGTGTGTGTGTGTGTGTGTGTGTGTGTGTGTGTGTGTGTGTGTGTGTGTGTGTGTGTGTGTGTGTGTGTGTGTGTGTGTGTGTGTGTGTGTGTGTGTGTGTGTGTGTGTGTGTGTGTGTGTGTGTGTGTGTGTGTGTGTGTGTGTGTGTGTGTGTGTGTGTGTGTGTGTGTGTGTTCTTGCCCCACTACCTGTGTAAACAGCTGGAGTGCCAGTGAGGGAGGACTTGTACAACAATACAGATCTGTCTCCCAGACCACACAGAATCTGCTTTCCATCTCCTGGGCAGAGAGGACAAAAAAAATACAAAAAAATATATATATATATATTAGCTTGTATGATTCTAATGATTCTTGGTAAAGCAAAGAAGGAACAAATGAAAGTATGATAAAAAGAGAAAAAAAGAGAGAGTTACCTGAGTATTGGGTACAGCAAACTGGTGTAGGGGTTTTGACTGTGCAGAGGTTAGTGTGTGGGACACTGGGTGCTGCAGTGTCTCCTGGGTATTCACTAATGAGACATCCTCTAAAATAAAGCAGAATTATGTTGATATTCATATGGAAAAAACATCAAGAATGTTGTACAAAACAAAGAGCCGGATTCCCAGACTAAGACTAATCAAACTAATGGTCTAAAATGCATGTTCATTGAAGATTTTCCTTTAAACTACCTTTTAGTCCAGGTCTAAGCTTTGTACTGTATCTGTCTGAGAAACTAGCCCTAAATATATCTGGACATGGTGGTCTGCTTACATCTTCTTGTTGGTCTTTGTAGGTCCTGGGGTCTTCTTCTGAATATTGGTCTTGGGTGAGAACATTGTCATTCTGAAAAGCAAACATATTTATGTAAAATTGCATTTTCTTCATTTTATTAACAGCATAATATAAATGTAACTTTAACCCTGAACCCTAACACATCGGCCTTAATATTGATGCAAGAACAGGGGCAGACTGGCCATCTGGCATTTGCCCGTGAATATTTAGCCCAGTGGGCCTGTCTAACTTGTTTTCTTTACGCAAAATTATAATTATTTGGCTAATAATGGGGGTGGGGCCTCAAAGAAAAAAAGTTACTGGTGTATTACAAAAGCAAGGGCCGATTTCTGGTCCCAGTCTGCCCCTGTGCAAGAAAACATGAGAGAGGGAAGAGCATTTTTTTTTTTACTTTCCACATAAAATATGACCAAATAATAAATTAAGCACAAGACTTGGACTGGAAACTAAAACAGTGAACAGAAACTACACACCCCAGGACCAAAAATATAATCTGCATATACTTAACATTTAGAAAAATAACAAGTCTTAGTTAACACCTATGTAAAAAGACAGAAATAAATTTAACAAAAACATAATTAATCTAATATGTTTAAATATTGTCAGGTTTTTGTGTGTATTTTCTCTGTGACTTATTTCCTTGTCTCATTATAGCTCGCTGATGTGTAACGTTCTATTCCAATAGGTAGAAAAGGATAGAAAGTCTTGCTGGTGGAACAATTCCTCAACCGTTGGACTCCCCTCTCACACACACATGCACAACCTACCGGGGACATTGTGTGTATCCTGATGACTTGACCTGTGTGTGGAAAACTAGAGGCTGCTCCTTCACACCACGTTTCCCTGAGCCAGAGAGGGAGAGAGATAAGACATGTAGTCATTGATAGGATATGCAGAGATTTATATGAACCCGTCATTCACCAACAGTATCAAGTAGTTATATTCTACCTCGTATGATCATCATTAGGATCCTACAGATGTCTCTGTCTCTGTCCTCGTGGACTAAGGGAGGGAATGATGGTGTGTGTGTGTGTGTGTGTGTCTGTGGGACGTAGCCCATTGCTCCTCTCCTCGCTGTCAGAACCTTCACTTCTCTGGAGTGGAGAGTGAGCTCACTTTTTCCACAGCCATTAAAACATGTGTGTGGTTTTCCCAAAAAAACGTATCCTGTCGTCCGCAGGCAAAATAAGGAAAAGTCAAATAGCCTCGTAACTAAGAGAGGCTATAATAAGGTTACACGTTACATTTGAAAAAGGAGAGATGGTTATTTTGTGTTTTCTGGAGCATACTTTGATTGTTTTACTGTTTTAACAAAGTCCTTTGTTCTTAACTAAAACTAGAAGGCAGTTTTATGAATGTTAAAACAGTCTTTGTAAAAAGTGACACACTTCCATAAAATAAGAGCTGAACTGCACCGCGCTGCTTTTGCCATAATTGCCATTATGTAACTAGGGAAGGCCTAACAGTGCAAACTGTAACTCTGGACTAAGGTTGCAAAGCTAGCCTAACAGGTTCATGGAAAAACATCTAATCAACAATGCCATTATTTTCAATGAACTCTGCAACTCTTCCAACTGAAATCTGAGGTTGGTAGTTTTTCAAGTCATCGCCTATCGAATATACCGTGTCTATGGGGTCATTGCACTTCCTAAGGCTTCCACTAGATGTCAACAGTCTTTAGAACCTTGTTTGATGCTTCTACTGTGCGGCAGGGGGGAATAAGCGCTGAATGAGTCAGAGGTCTGCCAGAGTGGCATGAGCTGATCACGCATGCTCACGTGAGAGTTAGCTTGCGTTCCATTGCATTTCTACAGACAAAGGAATTCTCCGGTGGAATATTATTGAAGATTTATGATAAAAACATCCTAAAGATTGATTATATACTTCGTTTGACATATTTCTACAAACTGTAATATGACTTTTCGTCTAAACTTTCGCCTGGACTTGCCCGCGCGTCGTGAGATTGGATTGTGTACTAAAAACGCGAACAAAAAGGAGGTATTTGGACATAAATTATAGACTTTATCAAACAAATCAAACATGTATTGTGGATCTGGGATTCCTGGGAGTGCATTCTGATGAAGATCAAAGGTAAGTGAATATTTATTATGCTGTTTCTGGCTTCTTTTGACACCACAACATAGCGGATATCTGTATGGCTTGTTTTGTTGTCTGAGCACTGTACTGAGATTATTGCATGGTGTGCTTTTTCGGTAAAGCTTTTTTGAAATCTGACACAGAGGTTGCATAAAGGAGAAGTTTATCTAAAGTTCCATGCATAACAGTTGTAACTTTTATCAATGTTTATTATGAGTATTTCTGTAAATTGATGTGGCTCTCTGCAAAATCACCGGATGTTTTGGAAGCAAAACATTACTGAACGTAACACACGAATGTAAACTGAGATTTTTGGATGTAAATATGAACTTTATCGAACAAAACATACATGTATTTCTGTGACTAGGAGCAGACCTAACATAATCGTTTGGTGTGCTTTTGTCGTAAAGCCTTTTTTGAAATCGGACACTGTGGTTGGATTAACAACAAGTGTACCTTTAAAATGGTGTAAAATACTTCTATGTTTGAGGAATTTTAATTGAGAGATTTCTGTTGTTTTGAATTTGGCACCCTGCACTTTCACTGGCTGTTGTCATATCGATCCCGATAGCGGGATATAAGCCATACAAAGTTTAACTTATAATAATAATAATAAATGCCATTTAGCAGACGCTTTTATCCAAAGCGACTTACAGTCATGTGTGCATACATTCTACGTATGGGTGATCCCGGGAATTGAACCCACTACCCTGGCGTTACAAGCGCCATGCTCTACCAACTGAGCTAACTTGGGTCAAATGCATCGGGTAGCCTTCCACAAGCTTCCCATAATAAGTTGGGTGAATTTTGGCACATTCCTCCTGACAGAGCTGGTGTAAATGAGTCAAGTTTGTAGGCCTCCTTGCTCGCACACGCCTTTTCAGTTCTGCCCACGAATGTTCTATGGGATTGAGGTTAGGGTGTTGCGATGGCCACTCTAATATCTTGACGTTGTTGTCCTTATGCCATTTTGCCACAAATTTGGAAGTATGCTTGGGGTCATTGTCCATTTGGAAGACCATGCCTTGAGATGGTGCTTAAATATATGCATATAATTTTGATGTCTCTTGCAGCAAATCAACCCCACAACATGATGCTGCCACCCCTGTGCTTCATGGTTGGGATGTTGTTCTTCGGCTTGCAAGCCTCCCCCTTTTTCCTCCAAACATAACGATGATCGTTATGGCCAAACAGTTGTATTTTTGTTTCATCAGACCAGAGGACCTTTTTCCAAAAAGTATGATCTTTGTCCCCATGTGCAGTCTTTTTTATGGCGGTTTTGGAGCAGTGTTTTCTTCCTTGCTGAGCAGCCTTCCAGGTTATGTCAATATAGGACTTGTTTTACTGTGGATATAGATACTTTTGCACCGGTTTCCTCCAGCATCTTCACAAGGTCCTTTGCTGTTGTTCTGGGATTGAGTTGCACTTTTCGCAACAAAGTACATTCATCTCTAGGAGACAGAGCACGTCTCCTTCCTGAGCAGTATGACGGCTGTGTTGTCCCATGGTGTTTATACTTGTGTACTATTGTTTGTACAGATGAACGTGGTACCTTCAGGCGTTTGGAAATTGCTCCCAAGGATGAACCAGACTTTTGGAGGTGTACAATTTTTTCCCTAAGGTCTTGGCTGATTTCTTTTGATTTTCCCATGATGTCAAGCAAAGAAGCACTGAGTTTGAAGGTAGGCCTTGAAATACCTGTGGAGGTGTACCACAGGTACACCTCCAATTGACCCAAATTATGTCAATTAGACTATCAGAAGCTTCTAAAGCCATAATATAATTTTCTAGAATTTTCCAAGCTGTTTAAAGGCACAGTAAAGTTAGTGTATGTAAACCTCTGACCCACTGGAATTGTGATATAGTGAATTATAAGTTAAATAATCCTTCGGAAAAATTACTTGTGTCATGCACAAAGTAGATGTCCTAACAGACTTGCCAAAACTATAGATTGTTAACAATACATTTGTGGAGTGGTTGAAAAACAAATTTTACCCTAAGTGTATATGAACTTCTGACTTCAACTGTAGGCATTCCTCTTGTCCAGATGGGGGAGGGCCGTGTGCAGTGCAATGGCAATTGCATCAGCCATGGATCTGTTGGAGCAGTATGCAAACTGGAGTGGATCTCGGGTGTCGGGTAGGGTGGAGGTGATATGAAAACTAATGTCTCAAAGCACTTCATGATGACAGAAGTGAGTGCTATGCGGCCATCATCTTAAAATTCAGTTACCTTTACTTTCTTGGGTACAGGAACAATGGTAGACATCTTGAAGCAAGTGGAGACAGCAGACTGGGACAGGGAGAGATTGAATATGTCCGTAAACACTCCAGACAGCTGGTCTGCGCATGCTCTGAGGACTTGGCTATTGATTCCGTCTGGACCGGCAGCCTTGCGAGGGCTAAAATGCTTACATTTCTTACTCACGTCGACCACGGAGAACAAGAGCTCACAGTCCCCGTGAGCGGCAGTGGCCCGCGTTAGCGGGGCTATGTTTTCCTCAAGGTGAGCGAAGAAGGTGTTTAGCTTGTCCAGGAGCAAGGCGTCACTGTCCGCAACGTGGCTGGCTTTCCCTTTATAATAATCTGTGATTTGTCCCTGTACTGACGTTTTGCCTGTTTTACTGTTCTCTCCTATTATGAAGAACACTAGCTGAACCTGCCTGAATGTCTACCTGTCTACCTACCATCCATTCATGTGTCTGTCTGCCCATCTATCTATCTATCTGTCTGCCTGCCTTCATTCCTGCCTGCCTACGTGCCTGTCTACCTAAGTGCCTGCCTGCGTGCCTGTCTACCTAAGTGCATGCCTATGTTCCTGTCTACCTAAGTGCCTGCCTGTCTACCTAAGTGCCTGTCTACCTAAGTGCCTGCCTGCGTGCCTGTCTACCTAAGTGCCTGCCTACGTGCCTGCCTACCTAAGTGCCTGCCTGCGTGCCTGTCTATCTAAGTGCCTGTCTACCTAAGTGCCTGCCTTCGTGCCTGTCTACCTAAGTGCCTGCCTGCGTGCCTGTCTACCTAAGTGCCTGCCTGCGTGCCTGTCTACCTAAGTGCCTGCCTACGTGCCTGTCTACCTAAGTGCCTTCCTGCGGGCCTGTCTACCGAAGTGCCTGCCTGCGTGACTGTCTACCTAAGTGCCTGTCTACGTGCCTGTCTATGTGCCTGTCTACCGAAGTGCCTGTCTGCCTGCGTGCCTGTCTACCTAAGTGCCTGCCTGCGTGCCTGTCTACCTAAGTGCCTGCCTGCGTGCCTGTCTACCTAAGTGCCTGCCTGCGTGCCTATCTACCGAAGTGCCTGCCTGCGTGCCTGTCTACCTAAGTGCCTGCCTACGTGCCTGTCTACCTAAGTGCCTGCCTGCGTGCCTGTCTACCTAAGTGCCTGCCTGCGTGCCTGTCTACCTAAGTGCCTGCCTGCGTGCCTGTCTACCTAAGTGCCTGCCTGCCTGTCTACCTAAGTGCCTGCCTGCCTGTCTACCTAAGTGCCTGCCTGCCTGCCTTCATGCAAGCATGCGTGCCTGCCTGTGTGTATTCACCGCAAACTCCTTGTGTTTGTATTCTCCATGGTATATATAGTATGTGTATAATCAAAACAGCAAATGGCCATGAATTACGAGAATCCTAGGAAAGTTTTCTACTAGGGTTGAGCACGGTGTAGGCCGAGCCACACACACACACACACACACTCTGGGGAGCCATGTTCTTTAACAGTAGATTTCTGTTAGCACTAACTGTGTGTAATGGCAGTGTGTAAATCAGTCTCTGTGTGTGTGTGTGTGTGTGTGTGTGTGTGTGTGTGTGTGTGTGTGTGTGCGTGCGTGCGTGCGTGTGTAACTGTCTGTAGTGTAAAACAGTCTGTGCTACTGTCTCCAACAGAGTAGAGCCAGAGCTTCCAGGGTCTAATTATACACCACAGATCTGTCACTTTATCTACTGAACAAGACATGATCTCACTGTATCTACTGAACAAGACACGACCTCACTGTATCTACTGAACAAGACACGACCTCACTGTATCTACTGAACAAGACACGACCTCACTGTATCTACTGATCAAGACACGGCCTCACTATATCTACTGAACAAGACACGACCTCACTGTATCTACTGAACAAGACATGGCCTCACTGTATCTACTGAACAAGACATGGCCTCACTGTATCTACTGAACAAGACATGGCCTCACTGTATCTACTGAACAAGACACGGCCTCACTGTATCTACTGAACAAGACATGGCCTCACTGTATCTACTGAACAAGACACAACCTCACTGTATTTACTGAACAAGACACGGCCTCACTGTATCTACTGAACAAGACACGGCCTCACTGTATCTACTGAACAAGACACGGCCTCACTGTATCTACTGAACAAGACATGGCCTCACTATATCTACTGAACAAGACACGGCGTAGCCTAGTGGTTAGAGCGTTGGACTAGTAACCGGAAGGTTGCGAGTTCAAACCCCCGAGCTGACAAGGTACAAATCTGTTGTTCTGCCCCTGAACAGGCAATTAACCCACTGTTCCCAGGTCGTCATTGAAAATAAGAATATGTTCTTAACTGACTTGTCTGGTTAAATAAAGGTAAAAAAATTAAAAAATATATTTAAAAATGGCCTCACTGTATCTACTGAACAAGCCCTACTGAACAAGACACGACCTCACTGTATCTACTGAGCAAGACACAACCTCACTGTATCTACTGAACAAGACACAACCTCACTATATCTACTGAACAAGCCCTACTGAACAAGACACGACCTCACTGTATCTACTGAACAAGACACAACCTCACTATATCTACTGAACAAGCCCTACTGAACAAGACACGGCCTCATTGTATCTACTGAACAACACACGGCCTCACTATATCTACTGAACAAGACGTGACCTCACTGTATCTACTGATCAAAGCACGACCTCACTGTATCTACTGAACAAGACACGGCCTCACTGTATCTACTGAACAAGACACAACCTCACTATATCTACTGAACAAGCCCTACTGAACAAGACACGACCTCACTGTATCTACTGAACAAGACACAACCTCACTATATCTACTGAACAAGCCCTACTGAACAAGACACGGCCTCATTGTATCTACTGAACAACACACGGCCTCACTATATCTACTGAACAAGACGTGACCTCACTGTATCTACTGATCAAAGCACGACCTCACTGTATCCTCACTGTATCTACTGAACAAGACACGGCCTCACTATATCTACTGAACAAGACACGGCCTCACTGTATCTACTGAACAAGACACGACCTCATTGTATCTACTGAACAAGACGTGACCTCATTGTATCTACTGAACAAGACGTGACCTCACTGTATCTACTGAACAAGACGTGACCTCACTGTATCTACTGATCAAAACACGACCTCACTGTATCTACTGAACAAGACATGGCCTCACTATATCTACTGAACAAGACATGGCCTCACTATATCT
This sequence comes from Oncorhynchus gorbuscha, assembly GCF_021184085.1. Taxonomy (NCBI): domain Eukaryota; kingdom Metazoa; phylum Chordata; class Actinopteri; order Salmoniformes; family Salmonidae; genus Oncorhynchus; species Oncorhynchus gorbuscha. The sequence continues at coordinate 72,377,915 of NC_060179.1, read as the reverse complement.
ACTGAACAAGACACGGCCTCACTGTATCTACTGAACAAGACATGGCCTCACTGTATCCACTGAACAAGACATGGCCTCACTGTATCTACTGAACAAGACATGGCCTCACTGTATCTACTGAACAAGGCATGACCTCACCACCTATTGATTACATTGTGGGAGGCAACCCCGTCTGTTTAGAGCATGGGTGTCAGGGGTGTCAAACTCATTCCATGGAGGGCCTAGTGTCTGCAGGACCTAGACAACCAGGTGAAGGGAAATCTATACTAATTAGTGACCATAATTCATCAATCAAGTACAAAGGAGGAGTGGAAACCTGCAGAGACTGCCCTCCGTGGAATAAGTTTGACACATCAGGTCTAGAAAGTCTTACAGACAAATGCGTACATTTTTTGTCACTTATACTCCCTCTCCTGCCTCTAGGTCATCAGGCAGCTGGTTATCCTGCACACCTGTCACCATCGTCCCACGCACCTTCGCCTCATGACACTCACCTGGACTCCATCACCTCCTTGATTATCTTCTCTATATCTGTCACTCCCCTTGGTTCTTTCCTCAGGTGTTATTGACTCTGTTTTCATGTCGGTGCGTTGTTTGTGTTGTGTTTATTGTTTTATTTCATTATTAAAACACTCACTCCCTGAACTTGCTCCCGACTCTCAGCGCACTCGTTACATTTTTACATACGGGTGTGTAATGAATACTCAGGGAGAAAAGGTGTAGATTCATTCGCAGAGCGCGGCAGATGTTTATTAAGGCAATGGTCAAACACAGGTAGGCATTCAAAAACAAAAAATACCTCACAACCATACAAACAGAAATAACTGAACTTAATAGGGAGCTGATGAGACCAGGTGAGAAACCAACACAGGTGAAATCAATGAACACAAATGAAAATGAACGCTACGTTCCAGAACACAAAGAAACAGTCACCTGAGTGGGTTGATTCACTGTTGTGGTCATCCTGTCTGGGTTGCCCCCCCCCCCACCACTTGGGCTGTGCCGTGGCGGAGATCTTTGTGGGCTATACTCGGCCTTGTCTCAGGATGGTAAGTTGGTGGTTGAAGATATCCCTCTAGTGGTGTGGGGGCTGTGCTTTGGCAAAGTGGGTGGGGTTATATCCTTCCTGTTTGGCCCTGTCCGGGGGTGTCCTCGGATGGGGCCACAGTGTCTCCTATCCCCTCCTGTCTCAGCCTCCAGTATTTATGCTGCAGTAGTTTGTGTCGGGGGGCTAGGGTCAGTTTGTTATATCTGGAGTACTTCTCCTGTCCTATTCGGTGTCCTGTGTGAATCTAAGTGTGCGTTCTCTAATTCTCTCCTTCTTTCTTTCTCTCGGAGGAGGACCTGAGCCCTAGGACCATGCCCCAGGACTACCTGACATGATGACTCCTTGCTGTCCCCAGTCCACCTGGCCATGCTGCTGCTCCAGTTTCAACTGACCTGAGCCCTAGGACCATGCCCCAGGACTACCTGACATGATGACTCCTTGCTGTCCCCAGTCCGCCTGACTGTGCTGCTGCTCCAGTTTCAACTGTTCTGCCTTGTTATTATTCGACCATGCTGGTCATTTATGAACATTTGAACATCTTGGCCATGTTCTGTTATAATCTCCACCCGGCACAGCCAGAAGAGGACTGGCCACCCCACATATGCTCTCTCTAATTCTCTCTTTCTTTCTCTCTCTCGGAGGACCTGAGCCCAAGGACCGTGCCCCAGGACGACCTGACATGATGACTCCTTGCTGTCCCCGGTCCACCTGACTGTGCTGCTGCTCCAGTTTCAACTGTTCTGCCTTGTTATTATTCGACCATGCTGGTCATTTATGAACATTTGAACATCTTGGCCATGTTCTGTAATAATCTCCACCCGGCACAGCCAGAAGAGGACTGGCCACCCCACATAGCCTGGTTCCTCTCTAGGTTTCTTCCTAGGTTTTGGCCTTTCTAGGGAGTTTTTCCTAGCCAACGTGCTTCTACACCTGCATTGCTTGCTGTTTGGGGTTTTAGGCTGGGTTTCTGTACGGCACTTTGAGATATCAGCTGATGTACGAAGGGCTATATAAATAAATTTTGATTTGATTTGATTTGATGACTGTAGGTGACTGGTTTTAACAGAGACGCATGGAAGGACGAGGAGATGTTGTACTGACGGGGTAACAGGAGGCAGTATGTGACATGGTTGATGCAATGAGTTATCTTGAAGGGACCAATGAAGCGAGGACAGAACTTTTTGCTGGGGAGGCGGAGCCGGTTGTCTCTGGTAGAGAGCCACACACACTGTCCGGGGTGAAAGAGTGGCGTAGGCCGGTGAGCTGTCTCCCATACCCGCTCACTACGCCAAAACCAGTCATTCAACAGCTGGGACAGTACCAGGCTCTGCCTCCCAGGGAAACATGGCGGGTTGGTAACCAAGGACACACTGAAACGGAGTAAGGTGGAGGGATGAGTGCATGAGTGAGTTCTGAGCGTATTCGGCCCAGGCCATATACCGACTCCAGCCTTGTGCAGAGGCAGAACATTGTTGGCGGAGGTACTTCCCTATTTCTTGGTTCAGGCGTTCCGTCTGCCCGTTGGTCAGGGGATGGTATCCGGAGGAGAGGCTGAGGGCGACCCCCAGTCGGTCGCAGAAGGCTTGCCACACCCGGGAGACAAACTGGGGCCTGCATTCAGGGACGATGTACTCCGGAATCCCATACAGACGGAACATCTGCTGGAACATACACTCCGCCAATTCCATGGCATTAGGTAGATGAGGTGGAGGAACCAGACAACACATTTTTGAAAAATAGTCTACTATGACAAGGATGGTGGTGTTACCAGATGATTCAGGAAAGTCTGGGATGAAGTCTACAGCTATGTGGGACCAAGGTCTGTGAGGGATTGGCAAAGGTTGAAGCTTCCTGGAAGGGAGATGACGAGGGCTTTAGTTTTGGGCGCAGACAGGACATGAGAGTACGTAATCCCTTACGTCGGATGCCATTGAGGACCACCAGAACATCCGGGCTAGAAGTTTGGTGGTTCGTGTAATGTCCGGATGTCCTGACCCCAAGGACGTGTGACATCATTGCATCAGTTGGAGTCTAACAGCTGCAGGTACGTAACTCTTCCCAGCTGGTGTCTTAGGAGGAGCCGGGTCAGAGGTTAGGACTTTTTGTATGGCAGAGTGAACATCGCACTGTACCGGTCCCATAATGCAAGAGGAAGGAGGAATGGGTGTAGGGTCTGAGTTACTGGTCGGAAGGTCAAACTGTCGGGAGAGAGCATCAGCTTTCACGTTTTTCTTTCCAGGGATGTAACTTTTTAAAATTGTATATTTTTATTATTTTACCCCTTTTTCTCCCCAATTTTGTGGTATCCAATTGGTAGTAGTTACAGGCTTGTCTCATTGCCGCAACTCCCGTACGGACTCGGGAGAGGCGAAGGTCGAGAGCCATGCGTCCTCCGAAACACAACCCAACCAAGCCGCACTGCTTCTTGACACTATGCTCATCCAACCCGTAAGCCAGCCGCACCAATGTGTCGGAGGAAACACCGTACACCTGGCGACCTGTTCAGCGTGCACTGCGCCCGGCCCGACACAGGAGTCGCTAGTGCGCGATGAGACAAGGATATCCCTGCCAAACCCTCCCCAACCCGAACGACGCTGGGCCAATTGTGCTCCGCCCCATGAGCCTCCCGATCGCGGCCGGCTGCGACAGAGCCTGCGCTCGAACCCAGAATCTCTGGTGACACAGCTAGCACTGCAATGTGCCTTAGACCACTGCGCCATCCGGGAGTCCAGGGATGAAATTAACACGAAAATGAAAGCGTGTGAAGAAGAGCCCAGCGGGCTTGTCTGGAGTTTAAACTCTTGGCCCCTCTGATATATTCCAGATTACGATGATCTGTTAGGACGAGAAAGGGATGTTGTATGCCCTCCAACCAGTGGTGCCACTCCTCAAGGGCCAGCTTGATGGTGAGGAGTTCTCTGTTTCCCACATCGTAATTCCTCTCAGCGGGGAAGAAGAAGGCACAGGGATGTGATTTGGGAGGTGTTCCCACCCGCTGAGAGAGTATGGCTCCTACTCCTACTTCTGAGGCATCCACCTCCAGGGTGAAAGGAAGGGTCGGATCAGGTTGGTGAAGGACAGGAGCTGAGGTGAAGAGGCGTTTCAAGTTGTTGAACGCAGTCAGGGCGGTATCAAAAATGAAAGACAGGGCTATGCTCCAGAACACAAAGAGACAGGCCTACGTTCAAGAACACAAAGAAAATAAACACAAGGTTGACAAAGAAAAGAACAGCAGAACCTTACAGGTTGACCCTGGGAATCGAACCCACAACCCTAGATGTGGAAGTGCCATGCTCTACCAACTGAGTCGTACAAAGTTATAAGCTCATCTATAATAAGTGATAATGGTATCAATGAAGTCAACTCTGTTTGTGCAATCTGAGGAACTGAGATCAAAGTTTTTCTCAAATAATGCATCTACATCACTGGTAGTATAATTTCAGTGAACACACAACATATATTCCTTTTTGTACATTTCTGTATTAGCCTGACGACCCATCCACATTGCTCCAGCCAAACACCACTTCCATTTACGTTTCTTCTGTGGAGCAACCAACAAGAGCAGTGGAATTAAATTCAGGATGAGTCGTCAGGCAAACTCGGTATGTGCAATACACAGGAACTGAGAGGAATCTAATAATGTATGTTTCATGGGTATCCACTGATATGCAGAGGTAGAAAACATGTCTGTCCAGAAGTTTGACCATCCCATCTGTTATGCAGAGGTAATAATGTAATAATTCCATCCTTCCAACTATATTTTCAGATAATGATGATCAGTAGCTCTAGTCTATGCGGCTGCAATTAGCCAGGGGAAGAAGTTACAGTATCTCTAGTAATAATAGATGTAGAATCCCACTATGGAACATGATATAGTTTAAGGGAGGTGACCTGCAGCCAAACTAAGCAGTGGACATGCCAATCATAAAAGAAAACCACGGACCGGTAAATCCTTTTAATAATATATATGTCTACAGTAATACTGTTATATGCCATTTAGTAGACACTTTTATCCAAGTGAGTGTATATTTTACACATGTATTTTAGCATATGTGACCCCAATGGAAACCTAACCCACAAACCCTGCTGTTGCTAGCACTACACTCTGACCCATACCGAACCACAAACTCAAATTCATTCAACAGTGGTTCTTGGGTAACACTGTGTGGGCTATAACATGTGGTTGTGTGCATTAGTGTGTTTATGTGTGAAGGGGCAAGCCCAGTGTTTGTGTGTGAGTGTGTGTGTGGGGGGGGGGTAAACTGGGATGGTTGATACTTGCTGCTGACCTGTTTTTGTGGGAGGTTTAGGACCCTTCTTTTTCAACTCAGCGTTGAGAGGAGATTCAGGCATCAGAGGGGCACTAAAAGGAGGAAGAGGAAAAAACTAAATTGCTCCTTGGCTACTGGAAATAAAAAAGCTGTGTGTGTGTTGCATTTTCCAATGGATGGTTATGGATGAATAACCCCCACCACCCACTTTTTCAGCAGTATGATACTGTTGACTCATCACAAAACTACACAGTATAAAATGTTCAGAATAGGTCTTTAAGATGGTAATAGCAGAGAGACCAGGAGGGGATGGAGGTTGAGCGTAGGGGGGCACACAGTCAGCTGTAAAGTAAAGTACCGGAACACACACACAGGCTGGGTGGTACCAGTCGGGTGCCCTGGCATGCGTCTGCATTAGAGGAACACACACACACGATGGCAATGGAGAGACCCTGTAAAGTAAAGTACCCCTACCCACGTACTCACACAATGCGTGCCAGTCGGTTGCCCTGGCATGCATCTGCGTGAGAGGGAGAACAAGCCTCAGTGCTGTTTCTCTATCCTGCTACTCTTTTATGAGTAAACGTGTCCAATTACACTGAGCTAATGGTGCCAACACACCTCAAGCAGCAACCGGTTTAGTGAATGGAGTTTGAACCACCATAGATACACATGCATGTAAGTTATTTGTTTGAACCAATGTGTGTACAGGGCCCAACCGTATAACTTTCTGTTTAACCCTGCAAAACCATCCATACATGCCATGGTTACATAATTGTGAAATGTACATCTTATTTTTCACAGTGCTGTAAGGTCAAGCTGAAGACAGTTTGCTGTCAAAACTTTGGTTGTTAATTGTATGGCATCAGTGCAATAGTGTCCAACTACGTTTTTCTCTTTGTAAAGTCTTGGCCAAACATGAGCTCAGACATTCTTTACAGTTCGCACTTTATTCATTAGAGATTACACGGTTTTTGATGCACAGAGACTCATTTGTTAGAGATGTTCACATGGTTCGTACAGACAGTGGTAAGTCAAATTCAAGGACTTCCAAGTACTTTTTCAAGCACTAATATTTATTTTCAAGGACCATCAATTTGTAATGGTTCCTATTATGCCATTGTTTCTAGTCGCCACCGGGTGCCAGTATATCGCCACAACCTCATGGAAAAAAAACATACTATTCATCACTACCTTACAAGTTCTACTCAATAATACGTGTTCCACTACTTATTTACTACATACATGAGCGGCACATCAGTACTGATGATGTTGACTGATTTCCTTATATGAACTGTAACTCAGTAGAATCTTTGAAATTGTTGCATGATGCGTTTATATTTTCGTTCAGTGTACATGATAATAATATTACATTGTCTTTATATTTTACTAAATTGTTGGTCCCACAGGCTGTCCCAACACATAATGACACAAAAGTGAATTCTGACATTAAAAGGGACTTAGTTAGTTAAAATGTTGCATTCTATACCCATTTGAAGAGAAACAAGTTATTTAGGTATTTGATAACAAAAAATGCTCTCATGAGACCCTATTTAAATTTTAGGGGACCCCACATGGGTCAAGGACCCCAAGTTTGGGAACCACTGTCCTACTAACCTCTCCCTGCTTGCTTCAATGCTTCCTCTCTCTGTGCATCTCTTTTACCTCCTTCATTGCAGCCTGACTTATCACTGTCTATCTCACTACTCTCAGTAAAGAAAATGTATTTTGCTATGAGAACTTATAGTAGCCCATCTTTTGATTATAGCTAACTTAATTTCAGTCAACTTCCACTGCTAAGGTCAGGCTCCTTCTATGTTAGCTTCTAACTTCATCCTTCTCGCCAGCTAGTTAAAGCTAGCTACCTGGTTAATAACCTTGAGCTACCTGGCTAGCTAGACATCTGACTGAAATATCAGCAACTATTTACCAGTTGTACACTCATTCTCCGAGAGTCAGGTTTTTTTTGTTTGGGGGATGCTATAGATGTGACGTTTGGCACCTAATCAGTCATTTCTGTAAAACTCGATATTCTGCCTGAAAACGAATTAGCAAGACCAATACGTTTTTGTAATATTTTTGTAATATATTTGATCATTTTCTGTTCTACTGTCTTTTTAATTCAAGTACATTTTAAGTATCAGCTTGAGTACATTTCTGATTTTCAAGGTATCCAGTACTTGGATTTCAGAGTGCCAAATTCAAGTACTTTAAGCACCTCACGCACCTAGTGCGAACCCTGTGTCCACTATACAGATATAGCCTCCACCCCAAACAGGGTCTTCCCCAGAAGGTAACAGAAGTACACACAAACAAACACAAACCTGGGCATGACGGAGAGCCCCTCCAGGTGCTGACAGAGGCTGTCCACGGACCCTGACGCCAGCAGTCTCACCTCCAATACAGACACCAGGGCCTCAAATAGAGAGGTCACCACAAAGATCATCTGGAGGAGGGGGAGAGAGAAAATTAAATTATGTGAGTAGGTACTTCCGGGTTGGAGCGAGTGGTCGCATCGGCACTTCGCTCCGCAGGTAGTATAACTTTTTCATTACATTTCATTACATTTCATTATAGTACAACGGTTTGATTTGTCTAATCTTAGCAATTTCTTCTTAGCTAGCTACATAGCCGTCTTTGTATCAAAGATAATTGCATAATTATCGTATTTCGTCGCCCTAACGTAGTCTTCACTGCTATTTGCCCAGCAGCTAGCCAGCTAGCCAGCGAGCAACGCCCACCGATTAGCAGCACCGTAGAAACTATTCAACTCAACTGAACGACTTGATTAGTGTAGTGTTAGCTAGCTACATAGCTGTCTTTGCTGTCTTCGTATCCAAGATAATGGTGTAGTTTAGAGTGTGTAGTCTTAGAGTGATTATCTTAATTTACCGAGGTTAGCTAGCCAGCTATTTGTCGTCCTTAACGTAGGAGACTCTGCTAGCTAGCCAACAGATAGCCGACAGCTAGCCAACAGCTAGCCAACGTCTACCGAATAGGACTCAACAACCCGGTCGCATTCACAGGGAGTATCACATTTTCATTTCATTTCATTACAGTACAACGGTTTGATTTGTTTGATCGTAGCTAGCTACATAGCTAGCTACATAGCCGCCTTTGTATCAAAGATAATTGTGTAGTCTAGAGCGATTTTCTAGGTTAGCTAGCCAGCTATTGTCGTTCTTTTAACGCAACGTAACGTAAACAACACTGCTAGCTAGCCAGCTAGCCCCCGAATAGCAGCACTGCAGAAACTATTACACTCAACGGAACGACTTGATTAGTGTTGTGTCAACAACGCAGCCACTGCCAGCTAGCCTACAAAGTCAACAACGCAGCCACTGCAAGCTAGCCTACTTCAGCAGTACTGTATCATTTTAATCATTTTAGTCAACAAGATTCTTGCTACGTAAGCTTAACTTTCTGAACATTTGAGACGTGTAGTCCACTTGTCATTCCAATCTCCTTTGCATTAGCGTAGCCTCTTTTGTAGCCTGTCAACTATGTGTCTGTCTATCCCTGTTCTCTCCTCTCTGCACAGACCATACAAACGCTCCACACCGCGTGGCCGCGGCCACCCTAATCTGGTGGTCCCAGCGCGCACGACCCACGTGGAGTTCCAGGTCTCCGGTAACCTCTGGAACTGCCGATCTGCGGCCAACAAGGCAGAGTTCATCTCAGCCTATGCCTCCCTCCAGTCCCTCGACTTCTTGGCACTGACGGAAACATGGATCACCACAGACAACACTGCTACTCCTACTGCTCTCTCTTCGTACGCCCACGTGTTCTCGCACACCCCGAGAGCTTCTGGTCAGCGGGGTGGTGGCACCGGGATCCTCATCTCTCCCAAGTGGTCATTCTCTCTTTCTCCCCTTACCCATCTGTCTATCGCCTCCTTTGAATTCCATGCTGTCACAGTTACCAGCCCTTTCAAGCTTAACATGCTTATCATTTATCGCCCTCCAGGTTCCCTCGGAGAGTTCATCAATGAGCTTGATAAGCTCCTTTCCTGAGGAGGGCTCACCTCTCACAGTGCTGGGCGACTTTAACCTCCCCACGTCTACCTTTGACTCATTCCTCTCTGCCTCCTTCTTTCCACTCCTCTCCTCTTTTGACCTCACCCTCTCACCTTCCCCCCCTACTCACAAGGCAGGCAATACGCTCAACCTCATCTTTACTAGATGCTGTTCTTCCACTAACCTCATTGCAACTCCCCTCCAAGTCTCCGACCACTACCTTGTATCCTTTTCCCTCTCGCTCTCATCCAACACCTCCCACACTGCCCCTACTCGGATGGTATCGCGCCGTCCCAACCTTCGCTCTCTCTCCCCCGCTACTCTCTCCTCTTCCATCCTATCATCTCTTCCCTCTGCTCAAACCTTCTCCAACCTATCTCCTGATTCTGCCTCCTCAACCCTCCTCTCCTCCCTTTCTGCATCCTTTGACTCTCTATGTCCCCTATCCTCCAGGCCGGCTCGGTCCTCCCCTCCCGCTCCGTGGCTCGACGACTCATTGCGAGCTCACAGAACAGGGCTCCGGGCAGCCGAGCGGAAATGGAGGAAAACTCGCCTCCCTGCGGACCTGGCATCCTTTCACTCCCTCCTCTCTACATTTTCCTCCTCTGTCTCTGCTGCTAAAGCCATTTTCTACCACTAAATTCCAAGCATCTGCCTCAAACCCTAGGAAGCTCTTTGCCACCTTCTCCTCCCTCCTGAATCCTCCCCCCCCTCCTCCCTCTCTGCAGATGACTTCGTCAACCATTTTGAAAAGAAGGTCGACGACATCCGATCCTCGTTTGCTAAGTCAAACGGCACCGCTGGTTCTGCTCACACTGCCCTATCCTGTGCTCTGACCTCTTTCTCCCCTCTCTCTCCAGATGAAATCTCGCGTCTTGTGACGGCCGGCCGCCCAACAACCTGCCCGCTTGAACCTATCCCCTCCTCTCTTCTCCAGACCATTTCCGGAGACCTCCTCCCTTACCTCACCTCGCTCATCAACTCATCCCTGACCGCTGGCTACGTCCCTTCAGTCTTCAAGAGAGCGAGAGTTGCACCCCTTCTGAAAAAACCTACACTCGATCCCTCCGATGTCAACAACTACAGACCAGTATCCCTTCTTTCTTTTCTCTCCAAAACTCTTGAACGTGCCGTCCTCGGCCAGCTCTCCCGCTATCTCTCTCTGAATGACCTTCTTGATCCAAATCAGTCAGGTTTCAAGACTAGTCATTCAACTGAGACTGCTCTTCTCTGTATCACGGAGGCGCTCCGCACTGCTAAAGCTAACTCTCTCTCCTCTGCTCTCATCCTTCTAGACCTATCGGCTGCCTTCGATACTGTGAACCATCAGATCCTCCTCCCCACCCTCTCCGAGTTGGGCATCTCCGGCGCGGCCCACGCTTGGATTGCTTCCTACCTGACAGGTCTCCTCACCACGCGCTCTCACCACTGGTGTCCCCCAGGGCTCTGTTCTAGGCCCTCTCCTATTCTCTCTATACACCAAGTCACTTGGCTCTGTCATAACCTCACATGGTCTCTCCTATCATTGCTATGCAGACGACACACAATTAATCTTCTCCTTTCCCCCTTCTGATGACCAGGTGGCGAATCGCATCTCTGCATGTCTGGCAGACATATCAGTGTGGATGACGGATCACCACCTCAAGCTGAACCTCGGCAAGACAGAGCTGCTCTTCCTCCCGGGGAAGGACTGCCCGTTCCATGATCTCGCCATCACGGTTGACAACTCCATTGTGTCCTCCTCCCAGAGCGCTAAGAACCTTGGCGTGATCCTGGACAACACCATGTCATTCTCAACTAACATCAAGGCGGTGGCCCGTTCCTGTAGGTTCATGCTCTACAACATCTGCAGAGTACGACCCTGCCTCACACTGGAAGCAGCGCAGGTCCTAATCCAGGCACTTGTCATCTCCCGTCTGGATTACTGCAACTCGCTGTTGGCTGGGCTCCCTGCCTGTGCCATTAAACCCCTACAACTCATCCAGAACGCCGCAGCCCGTCTGGTGTTCAACCTTCCCAAGTTCTCTCACGTCACCCCGCTCCTCCGCTCTCTCCACTGGCTTCCAGTTGAAGCTCGCATCCGCTACAAGACCATGGTGCTTGCCTACGGAGCTGTGAGGGGAACGGCACCTCAGTACCTCCAGGCTCTGATCAGGCCCTACACCCAAACAAGGGCACTGCGTTCATCCACCTCTGGCCTGCTCGCCTCCCTACCACTGAGGAAGTACAGTTCCCGCTCAGCCCAGTCAAAACTGTTCGTTGCTCTGGCCCCCCAATGGTGGAACAAACTCCCTCACGACGCCAGGACAGCGGAGTCAATCACCACCTTCCGGAGACACCTGAAACCCCACCTCTTTAAGGAATACCTAGGATAGGATAAGTAATCCTTCTCACCCCCCCCCCTTTAAGATTTAGATGCACTATTGTAAAGTGACTGTTCTACTGGATGTCATAAGGTGAATGCACCAATTTGTAAGTCGCTCTGGATAAGAGCGTCTGCTAAATGACTTAAATGTAAATGTAATGTACTGTACTGTGACTGAACCCTTTTACTCTGTGAGGAGCATAGGTCATTGACAAATGTACTGTATGAGAAGTACTATATATTAGTGGTGTGAACGTTTAAACACTTAAACGAAATTGGGATCCTTAACGTTAACAGGCTGACTACACCACTCGCGTTGCAAAATAAATTTAGAAATCTATATTATTTGATTATCGCACCCACTGCTCGCGCGCGTCTGCGTTATTAGTAAGGGCTAAAATAGAAGTCAGTTCTATTTGTGACGCAGATCGCGCTGCAAGTCCTGCCTCTCCCATCTCTTCATTGGTTTATATAAGCAGGTACCCACGTGCCATCTCCTCATTGGTTATACCTACGTGGATGAGTGATAGACGAACGAGGTTAATGGCGGTAATGCACCTAATTTATGAAAGTTGCCAATTGCAATATAAAGTCAAGAAAATAAAAAAACTAGAAGGAGGAGAGATGACAAGAAATTATTCGGTTGACCGTTTTATGTGTGGATTAATTTTCGGACTAGAGGACCTTGTGCATTTCAGGTAAAATAACAACTCAATGTTTATATGCTAGGAAAAATTAGCTAGCAAGTGGAAGCTATCTAGCTAAATTGCCATAAATGTTTCATGCTTTTCGACCTGTCCCCAAAGTAATTGGTTCAGAGTTTGTTTTGATATTTTAACCTGCGTGTCGTGATCGTGTTTGGTGTGGGGGCAAAAAATGATTTTTATGTACGATGGCGCACGCGGCAGGCGGTTTGGGTTCCGTGTTAAGAAAAGTAAACAGAAAGTAAATAGCATAGTGGGTCAATTTCCACAACAACTAAGAGCGTTGAAGCACGAAGCGAGCCCCGTGCACATGCACAGATAAAATTCTAATGTTATTTGTCACATGCGCCGAATACAACAGGAATTACAGTGAAATGCTTACTTACAAGCAAGCCCTTAACCAACAATGCAGATTTAAGAAAAAAAATAATTTAAAATAATTAAGGAGCAACAATAAAATAACAGCAGTGAGGCGATGTACAGTAAGTTCTGGTACAGAGTCAACGTGTGGGGGCACCGGTTAGTCCAGGTAATTTAGGAAATATGTACATGTAGGTAAAGTGACTATGCATGGAAAATAAACAGAGAGTAGTTGCAGTGTAAAAAAGTTGGTTGGGTGGGACAATGCATGTCTTATGGCTTGGGGGTAAAACCTCTTAAGGTAAGGCTATGGCTTTCTTTTTCGAATATTCTGTTAAAAGTTTTGCAACATTTCAGCGTCCTGCTACTCATGCCAGGAATATAGTATATGTATATGATTAGTATGTGTGGATAGAAAACACTCTGACGTTTCTAAAACTGGTTAAATCACGGCTGTGACTATAACAGAACGTGTGTTTCGTCGAAAAGCCCAAGGAAAACTGATCACCAAAAAGTGGAAAAAATATCAATGCGCCAGTTGCATGTATTGTCTATGGCACAGCTAAATAGATGGCTCCGAGTTTACAAGTCCTACAGCTTCCACACGATGTCGCCAGTCTTGGCAATTGCCTGGAGGTTGTTCCTTGGTCAAACGAAGAAGAGACCCCATACCATCTGGTGTACGACAGGATGTTTTGGAAGAGAGATTTCCGACCATGATTTGAAGACGTGGAGCTATTGAATACACATCGCCCCGTGATCAATTTGATAGATTATTAACGTTTACTAATACCTAAAGTTGGATTACAAAAGCATTTTGAAGTGTTTTGTGGAAGTTTATAGGCAACTTTTTTAATTTAAAAAAATGACGTTGCATTTTGAAACTGTGTTTTTTTCTGGATCACATAGTTTTCATAGATGGATATTTTGGGTATATATGGACCGATTTAATCGGAAAAAAAGACCCAATAGTGATGTTTATGGGACATATAAAAAAATCAAATCAAATTTATTTGTCACATACACATGGTTAGCAGATGTTAATGCCAACAAAGAAGCTCATCAAAGGTAATGAATGTTTTATATTTTATTTCTGCGTTTTGTGTAGCGCCGGCTACGCTAATTATTTTGTCCCCTTCAGGTATTTCGGGGTGTTGCATGCTATCAGATAATAGCTTCTCATGCTTTCACCGAAAAGCATTTTAAAAATCTGACTTGTTGGCTGGATTCACAACGAGTGTAGCTTTTGGCGTAGCGCATTTGCATTTCCTGATGGCTGGGTGGGACGCAGACGTCTCAGATGACGCTAAGAAGCCTTTTTGGCGCTCGGTACCGCTTGCCGTGCGGTAGCAGAGAGAACAGTCTATGACTGGGGTGGCTGGAGCCCTTGGCAATTTTTTAGGCCAACCTCTGACACCGCCTGGTATAAAGGTCCTGGGTGGCAGGAAGCTTGTTCCCAGTGATGTACTGGGCCGTACATACTACCCTCTGTAGTGCCTTGCGATCGGAGGCCGAGCAGTTGCCATACCAGGTGGTGATGTAACCAGTTGCTCTCGATGGTGCAGCTGTGGAACTTTTTGAGGATCTGAGGACCCATGCCAAATCTTTTCAGTCTCCTGAGGGGGAATGGGCGTTGTCGTGCACTCTTCATGACTGTCTTGGTGTGTTTGGACCATGATAGCTTATTGGTGATGTGGACATCAAGGAACTTGAAGCTCTCAACCTGCTCCACAACAGCCCCATCGATGAGAATGGGGGTGTGCTCGGAACTCCTTTTTCTGTAGTCCACAATCATCTCCTTTGTATTGATCACGTTGAGGGAGAGGTTGTTATCCTGGCAACACACTGTCAGGTCTCTGAACTCCCTATCGGCTGTCTCATTGTTGTCTGTGATCAGGCTGTTGTGTCCTCTGCAGACTTAATGATGGTGTTGGAGTTGTGCTTGGCCATGCAATCATGGATGAACAGGGAATAAAGGAGCGTACTGAGCACACACCCCTGAGGGGCCCCTGTGTTGAGGATCAGTGGCAGATGTGTTGTTACCTACACTTACCACCTGGGGGCGGCCCATCAGGAAGTCCAGGATCCAGTTGCAGAGGGAGGTGTTTAGTCCCAGGATCCTTGGCTTAGTGATGAGCTTTGAGGGCACTATGGTGTTGAACGCTGAGCTGTAGTCAATGAATAGCATTAAGCATCTCCCGTCCAAAATTAAATCTAGAATTGGCTTCCTATTTCGCAACAAAGCATCCTTCACTTATGCTGCCAAACATACCCTAGCAAAACTGACTGTCCTACCGAACTCTTGACTTCGACAATGTCATTTACAAAATAGCCTCCAACACTCTACTCAGCAAATTGGATGCAGTGCCATCCGTTTTGTCACCAAAGCCCCATATACTACCCACCACTGCGACCTGTATGCTCTCGTTGGCTGGCCCGTTGGCTCGCTTCATATCCGTCGCCAAACCCACTGGCTCCAGGTCATCTATAAGTCGTTGCTAGGTAAAGCCCAGCCTTATCTCAGCTTACTGGTCACCATAGCAGCACCCACCCGCAGCACACGCCCCAGCAGGTATATTTCACTGGTCACCCCCAAAGCCAATTACTTCTTCGGCCACCATTCCTTGCAGTTCTCTGCTGCCAATGACTGGAACGAACTGCACAAATCACTGAAGCTGGAGACTCATATCTCCCTCACTAGCTTTAAGCACCAGCTGTCAGAGCAGCTCACAGATTACTGCATCTGTACATAGCCAATCTGTAAAAAGCCCATTCAACTACCTCATCACCATATTGTTATTTATTTAGCTCCTTTGCACCCCAGTATTGCGACTAGCACACTCATCTTCTACACATCTATCAACCCAGTGTTTAATTTGCCATGCTGTAATAATTTCGCCACTATGGCCTATTTATTGCCTCACCCCCCCCTTATCCTACCTCATTTGCACACACTGTATATATTTCTCTATTGTATTATTGACTGTATGTTTGTTTATTCCATGTGTAACTCTGTGTTGTTGTTTGTGTTGCACTGCTTTGCTTTATCTTGGCCAGGTCGCAGTTGTAAATCAGAACTTGTTCTCAACTAGCCTACCTGGTTAAATAAAAATAGCATTCTCACATAGGTGATCCTTATGTCAAGGTGCGAAAGGGCAACCGATCATCTGTGGATCTGTCGGGCGGTATGCAAATTAGAGTTGGTCTAGGCTTTCTGGGATAATGGTGTTGATGTGAGCCATGACCAGCCTTTCAAAGCACTTCATGGCTACTGACGTGAGTGCTACGGGTCGGTAGTCATTTAGGTAGGTTACCTTGGTGTTCTTGGGCACATGGACTATGGTGGTCTGATTGAAACATGTTGGTATTACAGACTTGGTCAGGGACAGGTTGAAAATGTCAGTGAAGACACTTGCCAATTGGTCAGCGCATGCTCGGAGTAAACATCCTGGTAATCCATCTGGCCCTGTGGCCTTGTGAATGTTGACCTGTTGAAAGGTCTTACTCACATCGGCTACGGAGAGCGTAATCACACAGTCGTCCGGAACAGCTGATGCTCTCACGCACGCTTCAGTGTTGCTTGCTTCGAAGCAAACATAGAAGTTATTTAGCTCGTCTGGTAAGCTCGTGTCACTGGGCAGCTCGCGGCTGTGCTCTACTTTGTAGTCCATAATAGTTTGCAAGCTACTGTGTGTGACCGAAGTGTTGCATCACGCTCATCTCAGTATCATAGCTTATTCATTGATAATAGGTCCTGCTTTACTGAAGTTGTGAGACATTGAATGGCAAGAAATTGCGAGATACGGCATTTGATTTCAGATAGAAAGACCTAGCGCACAGTTCTGACTATCTCTGCCAGGTGACCGACCTGCCTATACTGTGCCACTCCCTCTTTTTCCATCCCTCACTAGCTCTCAAAGAAAGATGTGAGTGTTTGTGTTCTCAGAAGTGCGGCAACTGATCAGTATCCTCCATTCCAAAACTACTGAATCTTAAGAGAATATTGATACTCAGAAATGGGAGTCGACACCAGAGTTGACTCCCATTCCTGAGTGTCAATATTCTCCTAAGATTCCGTATTTTTAAGTTGAGTTGAGGAATCAATTCTTCACCACTACGTCATCGTCGTTAACAGTTGGAAAAAATTACAGAGAAAGGCAAGCGACAGGAGCGGGTGATGTATGGCAATACTTTTTTTTCTACTGTGTTATTGACTTGTTTATTGTTTACTCCATGTGTAACTGTGTTGCCTGTTCACACTGCTATGCTTTATCTTGGCCAGGTCGCAGTTGCAAATGAGAACTTGTTCTCAACTAGCCTACCTGGTTAAATAAAGGTGAAATAAAAAATAAATAAATAAATAAAGAAGTTAGATGAAAATGAAATGCAAACTTTGTGAAGTGGAATTTAGGTACAATAATGGTAGTACAGGTCCAATGCTTAACCATCTGAAAGGGACGTACTGTGAGACCTAAACTGTTGCTGGCATCGACGCAGCTGTATTGTGAATTCACATTTTATACATTTTGCTTATCGCTTTAACGGAAAACAGATTTAAAAAATAACTGCAGTTTAAACATTAAGAAAACATTTCCATTTGTCACATCCCTACTATATATGTAGTAAATCAAGTCAAAGTGGTATGAGAAGGGACATTTCCAAACAAGTCAGGGATGTATATCCAGGGATCCACACTATAGAGGTGACAATCTTTTTGTCACACCCTGATCTGTTTCACCTGTCTTTGTGATTGTCTCCACCCCCTTCCAGGTGTCGTCCATGTTCCCCATTATCTCCTGTGTATTTATACCTGTGTTCTCTGTTTGTTTGTTGCCAGTTTGTCTTGTTTGTCAACCAGCGTTTTTGTGTCCTGCTTTTCCCAGTCTCTCTTTTTCTCTCCCTCCTGGTTTTGACCAATCTGCCTGCCCCTGCCTGCCTGGCCACTCTGCCTGCCCCTGACCCTGAGCCTGCCTGCCGACCTGTACCTTTGCCCGAACTCTGGATTATTGACCTCTGCCTACCCTGACCCTGCCTGCCGTCTGCTACCGTTTCCCCTGCCTGCCTTGACCTGTCTATGGCCCCTGTTGGATTATTTGGGCGGCAGCGTAGCCTAGTGGTTAGAGCGTTGGACTAGTAACCGGAAGGTTGCGAGTTCAAACCCCCCGAGCTGACAAGGTACAAATCTGTCGTTCTGCCCCTGAACAGGCAGTTAACCCACTGTTCCCAGGCCGTCATTGAAAATAAGAATGTGTTCTTAACTGACTTGCCTGGTTAAATAAAGGTAAAATAAAAATAAATAAAAATAAAATAGTGGTTAGAGCGTTGGGCCAGTAACCAAAACGTTTATAGATCTCATCCCCGAGCTGACAAGGTAAAATTCTGCCATTCTGCCCCTGAGCAAGGCAGTTAACCCACTGTTCCTAGGCCGTCATTGTAAATAAAAATGTGTTCTTAACTGACTTGCCTAGTTAAATAAATGTTATTAAAATAAATACAATTAAACCATTGTTAATTGACGTTGTCTGCATCTGGGCCATAACTGATTTTTTTATGTAGAGGACAGAGCTGTGTGACGCACTGCTCACTATCTTATCTAGATCTGAGAGGACCTGTGTGTTGTATTCCTCCACCATTCTGTCCAATTCCCATACCTCTGAGTATTTTCCACACCTCTTGGAAGCTGCTCATTTTTCATAATGATATATATTTTTTACAACTGACATTTTACTCCATACAAAAAAATATTTTTTTAAAATACACTGTTTTCAAACTTTCAACATGACTTCCCTATACTTAATTTTGAGCGTCTTAGAGACTTCACATATAAAAATACTGTAGGTTCAGTGTAACTATGCAATTAGCAGTTTATGGTTTCACGAGACTAGGACTATGGGAGATGTAAAGGCTTTACAAGGGTTGCCTGTGGTTTGCATCCAGGAGGAAAGTGAGTTTTTCTGTTATGAATGAGAGGCAATTATGTGTTACAGTGTAAGGTAGGCCTAATTTCAGGGAATTACACCCGTGTCTGTCTGCCTCCCCCTCAGTCTTGCTTTTGTCCTAAATTCCTATTCAGTGAAGTGAAACAATAGTGAAGCATGTCTAATAGTGAATTACTCACACTGTTATTCAGTCATTGGGACATGGCCCATGACAACAGTGAAGCAGGTCTCAATGGTGATTTACTTACACTGTTATCCAGTCCTTGGGACATGGCCCATGATCCAGCCATGGTGATGCTCAAGTTGGGGTGGTCTGTAAGAGAGACAGAGTGGGATAATAGCTAACAAACAATAAGGGTGGAATACAAATGTCTGCTGAAGGGTAAAACCAGAAATCTCAGGGACTATGTAGGTGAGGCAAACACACACATATCTCCACTAACTCTTATCATACACATGGGCATATGTCGGTGAGGCAAACACACACACACACATCTCCACTAACTCTTATCATACACATGGGCATATGTCGGTGAGGCAAACACACACACACACATCTCCACTAACTCTTATCATACACATGGGCATATGTCGGTGAGGCAAACACACACACACACATCTCCACTAACTCTTATCATACACATGGGCATATGTCAGTGAGGCAAACACACACACCTACATCTCCACTAACTCTTATCATACACATGGGCATATGTCAGTGAGGCAAACACACACACCTATCTCCACTAACTCTTATCATACACATGGGCATATGTCGGTGAGGCAAACACACACACATCTCCACTAACTCTTATCATACACATGGGCATATGTCGGTGAGGCAAACACACACACCTATCTCCACTAACTCTTATCATACACATGGGCATATGTCGGTGAGGCAAACACACACACACCTATCTCCACTAACTCTTATCATACACATGGGCATATGTCGGTGAGGCAAACACACACACATCTCCACTAACTCTTATCATACACATGGGCATATGTCGGTGAGGCAAACACACACACACACATCTCCACTAACTCTTATCATACACATGGGCATATGTCGGTGAGGCAAACACACACACACACATCTCCACTAACTCTTATCATACACATGGGCATATGTCGGTGAGGCAAACACACACACACACATCTCCACTAACTCTTATCATACACATGGGCATATGTCAGTGAGGCAAACACACACACACACATCTCCACTAACTCTTATCATACACATGGGCATATCATTTACATTTACATTTAAGTCATTTAGCAGACGCTCTTATCCAGAGCGACTTACATATGTCGGTGAGGCAAACACACACACACACATCTCCACTAACTCTTATCATACATATGGGCATATGTCGGTGAGGCAAACACACACACCTATCTCCACTAACTCTTATCATACACATGGGCATATGTCGGTGAAACACACACACACCTCCACTAACTCTTATCATACACATGGGCATATGTCGGTGAAACACACACACACCTCCAATAACTCTTATCATACACATGGGCATATGTCGGTGAAACACACACACACCTCCACTAACTCTTATCATACACATGGGCATATGTCGGTGAAACACACACACACCTCCAATAACTCTTATCATACACATGGGCATATGTCGGTGAAACACACACACACACATCTCCACTAACTCTTATCATACACATGGTCTATGTCGGTGAAACACACACACACACATCTCCACTAACTCTTATTATACACATGGGCATATGTCGGTGAAACACACACACATCTCCACTAACTCTTATCATACACATGGTCTGTGTCAGTGAAACACACACACACACACACCTATCTCCACTAACTCTTATCATACACATGGGCATATGTCGGTGAAACACACACACACACACACACACACACATCTCCACTAACTCTTATCATACACATGGTCTATATCGGTGAGACACACACACACACACACACACACACACCTATCATACACTTGGTCTATGTCGGTGAGACACACACACACCTATCATACACATGGGCATATGTCGGTGAAACACACACACACACACACATCTCCACTAACTCTTATCATACACATGGGCATATGTCGGTGAGGCAAACACACACACACACACACACATCTCCACTAACTCTTATCATACATATGGGCATATGTCGGTGAGGCAAACACACACACCTATCTCCACTAACTCTTATCATACACATGGGCATATGTCGGTGAGGCAAACACACACACATCTCCACTAACTCTTATCATACACATGGGCATATGTCGGTGAGGCAAACACACACACCTATCTCCACTAACTCTTATCATACACATGGGCATATGTCGGTGAAACACACACACACCTCCACTAACTCTTATCATACACATGGGCATATGTCGGTGAAACACACACACACCTCCAATAACTCTTATCATACACATGGGCATATGTCGGTGAAACACACACACACCTCCACTAACTCTTATCATACACATGGGCATATGTCGGTGAAACACACACACACCTCCAATAACTCTTATCATACACATGGGCATATGTCGGTGAAACACACACACACACATCTCCACTAACTCTTATCATACACATGGTCTATGTCGGTGAAACACACACACACACATCTCCACTAACTCTTATTATACACATGGGCATATGTCGGTGAAACACACACACATCTCCACTAACTCTTATCATACACATGGTCTGTGTCAGTGAAACACACACACACACACACACACACCTATCTCCACTAACTCTTATCATACACATGGGCATATGTCGGTGAAACACACACACACACACACACACATCTCCACTAACTCTTATCATACACATGGTCTATATCGGTGAGACACACACACCTATCATACACTTGGTCTATGTCGGTGAGACACACACACACCTATCATACACATGGGCATATGTCGGTGAAACACACACACACACACATCTCCACTAACTCTTATCATACACATGGTCTATATCGGTGAAACACACACACACACACACACACACACACACACACACACACACACACACACACACACACACACACCACACACACACACCTCCACTAACTCTTATCATACACATGGTCTATGTCAGTGAGACACACACACACACACCTATCATACACATGGGCATATGTCAGTGAGACACACTATACTGGATCCCATAATAAATACAAATACTGTCATAACTCATGTACAGTATACAGTGCATGGTGTTATTCTTATTCATCTTTCAAGCTGTTCTTCCCCTTTCCCCACAAGATCGACACATCATTCATTCTCTCTCACACACACACAGAAACACACACACACACACACACACACACACACACACACAGAGGGCAGTAGCATACCTCTGAAAAGTAGTGTCATGTGGAGCTCAGAGGTGCCCAGGTCAACCAGGTAGAGGCCATCAGAGCTTCCCATCCACACCCAGCTGTTATCAATACAGGTGGCATAGGGAGAGAACCTTATGCCATATGGAAAAACACTGATACACACACACACAGCAGAGGGGCACAGGAAGATAACCATATGGAAAAACACTGATACACACACACACAGCAGAGGGGCACAGGAAGAGAACCATGTGGAAAACGCTGTTAACACATTATTCCTTTGATTCAGTCAATTGTCTTCTCTTTAATGTAACCCCACACTACAGAGGAGAAGACAATGTAACCCCACACTAAAGAGGAGAAGACAATGTAACCCCACACTAAAGAGGAAATGACAATGTAACCCCACACTAAAGAGGAGAAGACAATGTAAACCCACACTAAAGAGGAGATGACAATGTAACCCCACACAAAAGAGGAGATGACAGTATAACCCCACACTAAAGAAGAGATGACAATGTAACCCCACACTAAAGAAAGACAGTGTGGCCGGCAACTGGTGAGATGGCAAGGCCCACACACACACAACCAACTGGGAGCATTGTGTTTGATCCAAGCCAAGGCTGAATTTCCCCCTGGTTTAATGCTGCATACAGAGCCTTCAGAAAGTATTCAGACCCATTGACTTTTTCCACATTTTGTTACATTACTGCCTTATTCTAAAATGGATTAAATAAATTAAAAAGTCAGCAATCTACACACAATACCACATAATAATGAAACAAAAACAGTTTATGTATAAAATATAAAAAACAGAAGTACCATATTTACATAAGTATTTAGACCCTTTGCTATGAGACTCGAAATTGAGCTCAAGTTCATCCTGTTTCCATTAATCATCCTTGAGATGATTGGAGTCCACCTGTGGTAAATTCAATTGATTGGACATGATTTGGAAAGGCACACACCTGTCTATATAAGGTCCCATAGTTGACAGTGCATGTCAGAGCAAAAACCAAGCCATGAGGCCGAGGGGATTGTCCGTAGAGCTCCGAGACAGGATTGTGTCGAGGCACCGATTTGGGGAAGGCTACCAAAAAATGTCTGCAGCATAGAAGATCCCCAAGAACACAGTGGCCTCCATCATTCTTAAATGGAAGAAGTCTGGAACCACCAAGACTCTTCCTAGAGCTAGCCGCCCAGTCCAAACTGAGCAATCGGGGAGAAGGGCCTTGTTCAGGGAGGTGACCAAGAACCCGATGGTCACTCTGACAGAGCTCCAAAGTTCCTTACAGAAGGACAACCATCTCTGCAACACTCCACCAACCAGGCCTTTATAGTAGACTGGCCAGACAGACAGAGCCACTCCTCAGTAAAAGGCACATGACAACCCACTTGGAGTTTGCCAAAAGACACCTTAAGACTCTCAGACCATGAGAAACAAAATTCTCTGGGTCGATAAAACCTGAAAATAGCAGTGCAGCAACGCTCCCCATCCAACCTGACAGAGCTTGAGAGGATCTGCAGAGAAAAATGGGGGAAAACTCCCCAAATACTGGTGTGCCAAGCTTGTAGAGTCATACCCAAGAAGACTTGATGCTGTAATCGCTGCTAAAAGTGCTTCAACAAAGTACTGAGTAAAAGCTCTGAATACTTACGTAAATGTGATATTTCAGTTTTTTTATTTGTAATAAATTTGTAAAAATGTATAAAAACATGTTTTTGCTTTGTCATTATGGGGTATTGTGTGTAGAGTGATGAGGGGAAAAAACGTAATACATTTTTGAATAAGGCTGTAACGTTACAAAATATGGAAAAAGTCAAGGGGTCTGAATATTTTCCGAAGGTACTGTATGTACATCATAAGGTAGAAACCAGGGAACTATAGCCATCTCACGCTGTAGAATAAATAAGACAGGGTGGCAGAGGAGAGGAGACAGGAAGAGGGAGAGGAGGCTCTTCAACCAACAACGATCGTGTCCAACATAGTCCACTGTTTAGTTTTAGTAGTGAAATCCATGCCTTGTCTCGACTTGACAAATAAACTTGTACTGTAGTAGGAAATAACAAACCATGATTGACTAGGCCTATAAGTCTGTGATACAAGTTGTGTCTCTATAACTGCTAAAACATTTATTTGTATATACTGATATGGTAGCCTGGTCTCAGATTGTCACCTCCTATGGTCACTGTCATGCCTTCATGAGTTAGCTGTACAGATGGTTATGAGTTGGCTATATAGCACAAACCAATCTGGGACCCGGCTTCTGTTGTGACACACTGCATAGCTTTGATGCCTACTCTAAGACTCCTTGTGATGGACATATCAAAGTCAGAGTCTTGTGCCCTGAGAATCCTGACCATTCTATACTAATCACCCAGTCACCCTATGGCCTACAGCTGCACGTGCACCCCTTGTGCATCCCAGGCTTTGCATAGTGTCTACAGTACTTCACTATGGCAACAAGTGCTGATTGGACAGCCTGAGACTGTTAACGGCACTTTAACTAGCCTTTAATAGCAAGTGTCCTGCTATCGCTGTGGAAACACCACTCTGACACCCCAACATACCCTGTTAGTCACTACCAATAAAGACATGAACACCTGCAATGCTGGAGAAATGTAAATGGCGACGTTATATATTTACATTTATGATATCATATTTTCCTGGATCACTCAAAACTCCTGGTCTGTGGAAATAATGACGAATCAAGCACTCTCTACATGACCTGGGGAAACAGGCCTAGTAGACTGTAATAAAGACCAGTGGTTCCCAACCAGAGGTACTTGGCCTATCCACAGGGGTACTTGAAAAGAATCATTAGACCATAGGCCTACTAGTAAAGTCTAATCAAATCAAATCAAATATTTGTCACATGCTTCGTAAACAACAGGTGTAGACTAACAGTGAAATGATTATGGGCTATTCCCAACAATGCAAAGAGGAAAAAAGAGAAGTTATAGAAAAATAATAACACAAAGAATAAATACACATTGAGTAATGATATATACACACAGAAACCGATTCATTGTGCAGGGGTACGAGGTAAGTTGGTAGATATGTACAGTAGCAGTCAAAAGTTTGGACACACACCTACTCATTCAAATAGCCCTTACAAAGCCTGGAGGTGTGTATTGTGTCATTGTCCTGTTGAAAAACAAATGATAGTCCCACTAAGCGCAAACCAGATGGGATGGGATGGCATATCACTACAGAATGCTGTGGTAGCCATGCTGGTTAAGTGTGCCTTGAAATCAAAATAAATCACAGACAGTGTCACCAGCAAAGCACCCCCACACAATCACACTTCCTCCTCCTCCATGCTTCATGGTGGGGACCACACGTGCGGAGATCATCCGTTAACCTACTCTGTGTCTCACAAAGACACAGCAGTTAGAACCAAAAATCAAACATTTGGACTCATCAGACCAAAGGACAGATTTCCACCGGTCTAATGTCCATTGCTCTTGTTTCTTGGCCCAAGCAAGTCTCTTCTTATTGGTGTCCTTTAGTAGTGTTTTCTTTGCAGCAATTCAACCATGAAGGCCTGATTCACACAGTCTCCTCTGAACAGTTGATGTTGAGATGTGTCTGTTACTTGAACTCTGTGAAGCATTTATTTGGGCTACAATTTCTGAGGCTGGTAACTCTAATGAACATGTTCTCTGCAGCAGAGGTAAACCTGGGTCTTCCTTTCCTGTGGCGGTCCTCATGAGAGCCAGTTTCATCATAGCGCTTGATGGGTTTTGCGACTGCACTTGAAGAAACGTTAAAAATTCTTGAACTTTTCCGGATTGACTGTCATTTCTCTTTGCTTAATGGAGCTGTTCTTGCCATAATATGGACTTGGTATTTTACTAAATAGGGCTATTTTCTGTATACCACACCTACCTTGCCACAAAACAACTGATTGGCTCAAACACATTAAGAAGGAAAGACATTCTCAAATTTACTTTTAACAAGGCACACCTGTTAATTGAAATGCATTCCCGGGGACTAACTCATGAAGCTGGTTGAGAGAATGACAAGAATGTGCAAAGCTGTCATCAAGGCTAAGGGTTACTACTTTGAAGAATCTCAAATATAGAAATATATATTATTTTGATTTGTTTAACACTTTTTTGGTTACTACATGATTCCATGTGCTATTTCATAGTGTTGATGTCTTCACTATTATTCTACAATGTAGAAAATAGTACAAATAAAGAAAAACTCTTGAATGAGTAGATGTGTCCAAACGTTTGACTGGTACTGTAGCATACTTGTAGGGATAAAGTCACTACGCAACAGGATAGATAATAAACAGTAACAGTAGCGTATGTGATGAGACAAAAGAGTCAATGGTCATTGCAGATGGTCCAGGTAGTTATTGGTTAACTATTTAACTAACTATTTAGCAGTCTTATGGCTTGAGGTTAGAAGCTGTTCAGGGTCCTGTTGGTTCCAGACTTGCCTTGCGGTAGCAGAGAGAATAGGCTATGACTTGGGTGGCTGACAATTTTTAGGGCCTTCGTCTGACACCGCCTGGTATAGAGGTCCTGGATGATAGGGAGCTCGGATGTACTGCACTGTACGCATTACCCTATGTAGAGCCCTGCGATCAGATGCCATACCAAGCGGCGATGCAGCCAATCAAGATGCTCTCAATGGTGCAGCTGTAGAAGGTTTTGAGAATCTAAGGGCCCATCTTTTTAGCCTCCTGATGGGGAAGAGACGTTGTCGTGCCCTCTTCACAACCGTGTTGGTGTGTGTGTGGACCACAATAGGTTGTTAGTGACCTGCTCCACTACAGCCCTGTCGATGTGGATGGTGGCGGCCGCTGTTTCCTAGTTCACGCTTCCTGTAGTTCAGCTCCTTTGTCTTGCTCAAGTTGAGGAAGAGGTTGTTGTCCTGGCAGTGTATCTGACCTGCTCCCTGTAGGCTGTCTCATCGTTGTAGGTGATCAGTCCTATCACTGTCGTGTCGTCTGCAAAATTAATGATGGTGTTGGAGTTGTGCGCGATCACGCAGTCGTTGGTTAACAGGGATAACAGGAGGGGACTAAGCACGCAAACCTGAGGGGCACTCGTGTTGAGGGTCAGTGTAGCGGATGAGTTGTTGCCTACCCTCACCATCTGGGGGTGGCTCTTCAGGAAGTCCAGAATCCAGTTGCAGAGGGAGGTGTCCAGTACCAGCATACTTAGCTTGGTGATGAGCTTGGGTTGCACTATGGTGTTGAATGCTGAGCTGTAGTCAATGAACAGCATTCTCACGTAGGTGTTCTTTTTGTCCAGGTGAGAAAGGGCATTGTGGCGTGCAATAGAGATTGCGTCGTCAGTGGATTTGTTGGAGCCGTATGCGAATTGGAGTGGGTCCTGGGTGTCTGGGATAATGGTGTTGGTTTGAGATATGATCAGCCTTTCAAAGCATTTGATGGATACAGATGAAGGGGCACTTCACATGAGAGGTATTTCAGGGGAAGTCCGAGCAGAGCAAGATGTACTTGGTGGTACAGTAATCGAAAAAGGTTTAGAAACACTGATATAAACTAGAAAGGCATCAAACATCTGCTAAAATTGACTGTGACAATGGGTTAAACACGTGATGTGTCAAGTGATAAATTAGGAAATGTGTTGCATTAACCCCTTTTATCTACAGCACATGGACCCTGGAGAGAAACCCATTTTACCTCTGCTGCCTATGATCAATGTCAGGTAGCCGCCTGTGATGAGCACACATTCTGAGGACTGGCTTTGCCGTCTCCACTGGGTCTGGAGTGATTCCTGGAATGTAACACAAGAGGTGGCTTACGGTCATTTATTATTTTATTTGACCTTTATTTAACTAGGCAAGTCAGTTAAGAACAAATTATTATTTACAATGACGGCCTACAAAAACGCAAAAGGACTCCTGTGGGGACGGGGGGCTGGAATTCAAAATAAAACTAATCAAATAAAAATATAGGACAAAACACACATCACGAAGAGAGAGACAAGACAACACTACATAAAGAGAGATCTAAGAAAACAACATAGCATGGCAGCAACACATGACAACACAGCATGGTAGCAACACAAAACATGGTACAAACAACATTGGAGCACAGACAACAGCATAAAGGGCAAGAAGGTAGAGACAACAATATATCACGCAGAGCAGCCACAACTGTCAGTAAGAGTGTCCATGATAGAGTCTTTATGAAATGTAGCAAAAAATGCTATTGAGTTATTGGATGGACAGTTAGACACTGCATATTACTATATAACCCCAAACCTCCTACAGAACATAACTCAGTGTTCTGATTCCATCTAGTGTTAGGAAAAACACTTTCAAGTTTACATTTTATTTTACTCATTATGTGAGAGAAAAAGTGGGAAATAAGTTCAAGTTCATGTTCCAAACGTTATGTGAAAATGAAAATGTGTCTTTGGCTGGGAGGCATATGGCTAAAACACATCACAGGAAACAAACAAATCATGTCCATAACTACTTTACTATCTCTTCTTACCTAGTACACCACCAGTCTGTGGGGCCACTGTGTCCAGGTGTCTTTGGTGTCGTTGCTGCACCTTGTGAAGGTCCAATTTGGTCACCAAATGACATCTGTGGTCCTCAGGAAGAGTGAGGCTCCACACCTGGAAACAATGGGAAATCCCAGATTTACTGTGTGTGTGTGTGTGTGTGTGTGTGTGTGTGTGTGTGTGTGTGTGTGTGTGTGTGTGTGTGTGTGTGTGTGTGTGTGTGTGTGTGTGTGTGTGTGTGTGTGTGTGTGTGTGTGTGTGTGTGTGTGTGTGTGTGTGTGTGTGTGTGTGACCAACCTGTCCATCAGCAGAACCAGTGACAAGCTGCCTGCTCTTCTCCAAGAACAACATACTGAGTAGTGGAGATGCTGGAGGACAGAGGGTGTGGACAGAGAGTTATTATTTACTAAATATCAAACCAAATGGACTGTAAACTGGTGTATCCACTGTTCACATACCTGACAATACAGCAGACTGATAGAGAATCTGTTCCATTTTTAATCCCCAAACCTTTCGAAAAGAGAAATGATCAATAAGTAAATGTTTAAAACCTGTTCCTATGGACAACAGTCTCTCTTGGAGCAATAAACAGATGATCGCACATGTGAAATGATGCAAGCTACAGCTGACTTAGTAGCTAGTCATTTCATTTGTACTTAGAAAGCTACAGTGTAGCGTACACATTGATAAGGGACGCAGAAACAACTTCAAGCAAAACAACTGAAGCCAAGTGATTTCACTGGTTAGTGAATAACATGACTGTACCTTAAACGTGCGGTCTTCTGATATGGACACCAAGATGTCTTTGTCCCATGGACAGAACTCAGCTGCTGTCAAAGGTCCCAGGTGGCCAGCCAGCACAGACAACACTTCCTCTATCTGGAGGTCAGTCAAATAGACAACACATCCTCTATCTGGAGGTCAGTCAAACAGACAGCACATCCTCTATCTGGAGGTAAAGTCAAACAGACAACACATCCTCTATCTGGAGGTCAGTCAAATAGACAACACATCCTCTATCTGGAGGTCAGTCAAACAGACAGCACATCCTCTATCTGGAGGTAAAGTCAAACAGACAACACATCCTCTATCTGGAGGTCAGTCAAATAGACAACACATCCTCTATCTGGAGGTCAGTCAAACAGACAGCACATCCTCTATCTGGAGGTAAGTCAAACAGACAGCACATCCTCTATCTGGAGGTCAGTCAAACAAACAGTATATGCAATAGAAGATAAGATAACTTTATTGTCCAACTTTATTGTCCATTCATTTGTCATTATCTTACAAGAATTAGGGTTAGGGTTGTTATAAAGGATGAATTTGAGGGGTAGAGTACACATTCAGCATGCTGTACTTACATTGGAGTTGAGTATGTATACTTTCGCCCCTGAGCATGCAGCCACTCGCTCATCACAGGGACAAAATGACAGATGGACTACCTTGCCCAGTAGTGTCCCAATAACTGTACCAGACGCAACTATCCCTGAAAACATCTATGCTTTTAGTATTTCAATAATTGTACTATATAGCATTGTACATTGATTAATTGAGTGAGTAAATGAGGCCTTACCAGTATATAAAATGTTGCCACTGAATTTAAATGTATTGTTGTTGCCACTGAATTTAAATGTATTGTTGTTTTACTGTTCATACAGCTATGAAGCAAAAATTCTCACCCTCCCTAGTTCTCCTGTAGCAGCGCTGGATGTCCCAGATTATGACATAATCTGCAGAGGCAGAGCAGAGCAGGAGAGGGTCTCTACCTGTCCCAAACACCATGGCAGAGATGTCTCCATGGTGACCAGTCAGTCGCAGGGCCTGCAGAGGGGAGGAGATGCATTGGAGTGTGGTGGAGCCAAGTGATGCAATGATTGAACAGGCAGATTTCTTTACACTTTAAAGAAATTCTCCAGTACTTTTGTATAATTTATAGTCAGTAGTTCTGAAAGTAGCGCTCATGAGCAAAAAGTGGGCCCCAAAAACGGCGTACTACGTCATATACAGTACCGGTCAAAAGTTTGAACACACCTACTCATTCTAGGGTTTTTCTTCATTTTATGATCTACATTGTACAATAATATTGAAGATATCAAAACTATGAAATAACAAATATGGAATAATGTAGTAACCAAAAAAGTGTTAAACAAATCAAAATATATTTTATATTTGAGATTCTTCAAAGTAGCCACCCATAGCCTTGATTTTTGGCAAACTCCAAGAAGGCTGTCATGTGCCTTTTACTAAGGAGTGGCTTCCATCTGGCCACAACAATAAAGGCCTGATTGGTGGAGTGCTTCTGGAAGGTTCTCCCATCTCCACAGAGGACCTCTGGAGCTCTGTCAAAGTTACCATCGGGTTCTTGGTCACCTCCCTGACCAAGGCCCTTCTCCCCCGATTGGCTAGATCTAGGAAGAGTCTTGGTGGTTCCAAACTTCTTCCATTAAAGAATGATGGAGGTCACTGTGCTCTTAGGGACCTTCAATGCTGCATACATTTTTTTGGTACCCTTCCCCAGATCTCTGCCTCAACACAATCCTGTCTCGGAGCTCAACGGACAATTCCTTTGACCTCATGGCTTGGTTTTTGCTCTGACATGCACTGTCAACTGTGGGACTGTGACGGAGAAGTCCGTCACTGGCCGCGGGCAGCATTTGGTTCTTTAACGCACACACATACTCTTCACTCCTCCCTGCGCCATTATAAGATAAGTTAACAATGTGGGTCGACACACAAATTAACTTCTGTCTTGGTGCATGCATTTCACACCTGTCAGTGTTCATATTTGAGAGATACAATAATTATTATACTTATCAATGTTGTGGATGAGCGCATTGTTTGTTTGTTCTGTTCCTCTCTCTCCATCTCTGTAGCTTCCGGGTATGCTGGAAAAGGACCTGAGCTAAGGGAATTGGGTTGGCTTTATAGTGCCTGTCCCAAATGGCTCAGTAATGCATATGGGCATATTGAAAGATATTGTCAGTAGTGATGTAATGTTGTAAATGTTATGTTGTGATATTGTTTAAAACCGTGTTGCAATGTATATCCTTTAGTATGTGTAGTTCATGGAAAATGTAGGTTGTTTTGTTAATTGATTAATTAATTAGAGTTAATTGTTCTGAGGGGAGGGGCTAGCCCTACAAAAGGAGCCTCTCTTTCAGTCATGGGGAGGTTTTTGTTTTGGATTGAGCTGTGGATGGGGCAGCATTGTTTTTAAGCTGCCCCATAAGGTAGACGTTGATGGCAGTACTGTTGTTTTTTTGTTCCGGAATCACTTGTAAATAAACACCTTTGCACAGAAGAACTTTTGCGGTTCCGCCATATTTATTTTTTATTTTTATAGAGGTTAGGTTATCCAGTTTAGCCTTCTGGCCTACTCTACGTGACAGGGACATTGTATAGACAGTGTGTGTGCCTTTCCAAATCATCTCCAATCAATTTAATTTACCACAGGTGGACTCCAATCAAGATGTAGAAACATCTCAAGGATGATCAATGGAAACAGGATGTACCTGAGCTCAATTTTGAGTCTCGTAGCAAAATGTCTGAATATATATGTAAATAAGGTATTTCTAAACCTGTTTTTGCATCATCATTATGGGGTATTGTGTGTAGATGAGGAAAAAATATAATTTAATCAATTTTAAAATAACGCAGTAACATAACAAAATGTGGAAAAAGTCAAGTGGTCTGAATACTTTCCGAATGCATGTATTTAACGGTGGGAAGCTACTGAGGAGGGCATATAGGTACTTTTATAATATCACATCTTAGATGCCATCTTCTCCTGATGTGACCTTGAATAAGTGTGTGTGTGTGTGTGTGTGTGTGTGTGTGTGTGTGTGTGTGTGTGTGTGTGTGTGGATTGGGGTTGGGAGATAAAACAGAACATCCTTTCGGCTAACATCCGTTTCCAACTGACCTTCAGCTCTGTGTCCAGGAGGCAGTGTATGAACAGGTCCTTGCCTTGTAGTGGTGAGGCACAGTGAGAGGGACAGCAGGCCAGCTGTAGGTGAGATAGCAGTCTATCACAGGACAAGGATAGCTTTTCCACCACCAGTCTGTTGGTCCCGCTGCCTTCCTCACAACCATCCATGGTGATCGTTTCTAGCTATGTAGTTACTCTGAAAACAGCAAAATAAAGAAATCATATAATCAATTGAAATAAATGGATATCTAGTTAGGCTAATAACCCACTAAAACCATATTGATAACCCAAATCGGAGCAGCTAAAATATTATTTATCGCTATATTTGTTGCAGTAGCTGCACTGTGTACGGTCACTCACCGACAGTATTTCCAGTAGGTAATAGCTAAGATCTATATGTGATCTGTGGTAAGGATTACCCAGCTAGCTAAAGTTAGCCAACTAGCTAGATGGGTAACAGAGCACATGTCCTGCAAACTGACGTTAGCTAAATACTTTAGGCAACAGTCGTATTCTAACAGTAGAATATATTCTGCTACATAGATAGTCACCTACCTTAAAATAAATGCAGGTTAATTGTATCTCTAGCTAAATATAGCAAATTCCTCACTACACCCTTCTAGACCAACCAACAGCCTGCAATATGGGTCCAAAAGTATTCTGGAGGGTTGCCTGGATACCAGGGACAACAACAGCAGACGCTCAGGTTTCCCCTTTCACATGTGTTGTAGTACTTGCACCTACCGCCAGATGATACTGTTGTCATGTGCATGGTTTTCAGAGAGCTTGGATCGTGAATGGCCGGGTCACAACTGTTGTATGCTGGCTAACGCAACGTCAACAGCCAAACCTTCTAATTATGTCAATTGGCGAGGAGAAATAACGTATAATATTGGTCACAATCTAAACGTAACTGTCCTCGCTCGATAGCACGAGGAGAAGGAGTTGTGATTGACCGGTGTTGTGGGGTGGCAGGTAGCATTTAGAGCGTTTGGCTCGTAACTGAATAATGGCTAGTTCGAATCCCAAAGCTGACTAAGTGAGATTTCTGTTGAAGTGCCCTTAACCAAGGCACTTAAACCCTATTGCTCAGTCGTCACTAATTAACTCATAAACCCTGCCCATTTCTAAAATGTATGGTCTTAAAATCTGATTTTAAATCAAACGTTAACCTTATCCTTAATCACACTGTTAAGACTATGCCTAACCTTGACCTTAAATTAAGACAAAAAAAATCACATTTTGTTTTCCTTATTTTTTACAATATAGACATATTTTGACTTTGTGGTTGTGTTATCTAGCCGAAGCATCGTTGATCCAGGGTCCCAGTTGATAATAGCTGATCATTGGCAATAAACCCACAATCCCTGTTCTTAAAAATAAAAAATTAGACCAGGCATTGTCTGAGCAAGGCCCATAAAATTGCCTAAGACTTTAGCCACCCCAGCCATGGACTGTTCTCTCCACTACCGTCTGGCATCAGGTCTCAGACCAACAGGCTTATCTCCTAGCAATAAGACTGCTGAACAGCTAATCAATCAATGGCTGCCCAGTGCCCACCCATGCACACTCATAGGTCTCTATCCATACATTCACACACACTTACACTGACACTCACACACACATATTTATGCCCACAGGTACAAACACCATAAACGACGCTGCTGGGACAGGTTGGGGATATTCAGCTATCAATGATGCAGTTGACAATATGGAATGATATTTGCTTTTTATAATAATTCTCAAGCTGTTTTTAACCAAGTCCAATTCATAGCCTAAAAATACATGTCTGTTGTACACATAGTTGTACCTAGTGCTCAAAATACTGTATGCTTTTGTTGTAGCTACCTAGTGTTCATGTCATCATTCAATCGGACCGAGACCTGTCCTTAACATAGCAATACGCCAATGTGATAGGAATATCCCTAGGCAGTGCTCAGAAAAAAATCTTAAGGGGATTTAATGTGATCCTGTTTGTAGATGAAGCAGAAGCTAAACTACAGGACTGCTTTGCTATCACAGACTGAAACATGTTCCCTGATTCTTCCGATGACATTGAGGAATACACCACATCCGTCACTGACTTTATCAATAAGTGCATTGAGGACGTCGTCCCCACAGTGACTATACCTATATACCCCAACCAGAAGCCATGGATTTCAGGCAACATTCGCACTGAGCTAAAGGGTAAAGCTGCCGCTTTCATTGTACGGAACTCTAACCCGGAAGCTTACAAGAAAACCCGCTATGCCCTGCGACGAACCATCAAATAGGCAAAGCGTCAATAAAGGGCTAAGATTAAATCATACTACACCGGCTCCGACACTCATCGCACGTGGCAGGGCTTGCAAACTATTACAGACTACAAAGGGAAGCACAGCCGCAAGCTGCCCAGTGACACAAGCCTACCAGACAAGCTAAATCACTTCTATGCTCATTTCGAGGCAAGAAACACTGAGGCATGCATCAGAGCATCAGCTATTCCGGACGACTGTATGATCACGCTCTCCATAGACGACGTGAGTAAGACCTTTAAACAGGTCAACATACACAAGGCTGCGGGGCCCGACTAATTACCAGGACGTGTGCTCCGGGCATGGGCTGACCAACTGGCAGGTGTCTTCACTGACATTTTCAACATGTCTCTGATTGAGTCTGTATTACCAACATGCTTCAAACACCTGGACAAAAGGAACACCTATGTGAGAATGCTGTTCATTGACTACAGCTCAGCTGCAACATCGAGAGCATCCTGACCGGTTGCATCACTGCCTGGCACCAATTGCTCGGCCTCAGACCACAAGGCACTTCAGAGGGTAGTGCGTACTGCCCAGTACATCACTGGGGCAAAGCTGCCTGTCATCCAGGACCTCTACACCAGGCGGTGTCAGAGGAAGGCCCTACAAATTGTCAAAGACCCAGCCACCCCAGTCATAGACTGTTCTCTCTACTACCACATGGCAATCGGTTCCGGAGTGCCAAGTCTTGGATAAAAAGGCTTCTCAACAGTTTTTACCCCCAAGCCATAAGACTCCTGAACAGGTAACCAAGTGGTTACCCGGACTATTTGCATTGTGTTCCTCCCCCCAACCCCTCTTTTACGCTGTTGCTACTCTCTGTTTATCTTATATGCTTAGTCACTTTAAGTATACATTCATGTACATACTACTTAAATTGGCCCGACCAACCAGTGCTCCCGCACATTGGCTAACCGGGCTATCTGCATTGTGTCCCACCACCCGCCAACCCCTCCTTTTACGCTTCTGCTACTCTCTGTTCATCATATATGCACAGTCACTCTAACGATACCTACATGTACATACTACCTCAGTAAGCCTGAATAACAGGTATCTGTATATAGCCTTGCTACTCTTTTTTAAATGTCTTTCTACTGTTATTTTATTTCTTAACTTACCTACACACACACACACTCACACATACCTTTTTTTGGCACCATTGGTTAGAGCCTGTAAGTAAGCATTTCACTGTAAGGTTTACACCTGTTGTTTCGGCGCACGTGACAAATAAAGTCCAGGGCCCAGTTTTTCTAAATATTTAATCAAAATGATGCTGTGTTGTCAAAATCCTGATCCCGCATTAAATTGTTCCCAGCAGAAAGACAACATTTCACCCAAATGTCATGATCATGGGATCATATAAAATTATCTTCATTGTAACATATGATGTGGTATGT
The DNA here is from genome assembly GCF_021184085.1 of Oncorhynchus gorbuscha. Lineage (NCBI taxonomy): Eukaryota > Metazoa > Chordata > Actinopteri > Salmoniformes > Salmonidae > Oncorhynchus > Oncorhynchus gorbuscha. The sequence goes on along the minus strand of NC_060179.1, from coordinate 72,341,698 downwards.
TAGGGATTTTCTCTTTTCTCTTAAAAATTGCCTCCAAAAAACATGTAGGGAGTACATCTGACGAGGGAGCAGAATTTATCTGGATAAAAAAACTAGGAGGATAAGCATTTTACTGATACGATACTGTTATGTACAGAAGTCCAGAAAGGACATGTGGAGAAAAATAGGTGTATATCTTGTCGAGATCACACAACCATTTTCTCTTCATCACCACATAACAGAAGTTGTTTTGTCGAGATCATGATCATCAAAAGTAGCATGCATCATCCATTCATTTGTACAGATGCACGATAACCACCTCAAGGAACCCTGTGATCGCAATGCGCTCGTGGGACATTTAAGCCCTGAAAGATCCCTGACATGAAGTTCTGTCTCCCAAGCTGCGAGCCGCCCCCAAGACCACAGCCAATCGCATGCAAGGGACAACGCAGCTAACTTGTCTTCTTGTGAGCTAGCTAGGTAGTCTTGTTAGCATGCTTGTTATCTATGCTGGTTGTTAGCTTTGTAACTGATATGTGTATAATATTTGAATCAGTGGAGGCTGTTGATGGGAGGATGGCTCATAATAATGGCTGGAATAGAATGGTATTAAACACATGAAACCGTGTGTTTGATACCATTCCATTCACTCCATTCTGGCCATTATTATGAACAGTCCTCCCCTCAGCAGCCTCCGCTGATTTAAATGTAAAGCTCCATTCCTGACAGCCGATCAGATTCCATTTCAGCCTCAGAGCTTGATCAGATTTGCTAGTAGCCTCAGAGGCTGACAGATCAGGATTCTGCCTTGTAGGCTGTTTCATAGGCCTTTAAGGCTGATGCAAATGATCCAGAGTGGTTGAGCTCTATTCCTGGCACTCAATTGTTACCCAGAAATGATTTGATATTGAGATTTTTTTTAAAGCATTGGACCTTTAATAAAATACTTTTTCTGCTAACAGATTCCTCTGAAGGTATTGAATTATAGTTCTTAGAGGCTGATAAGTCATTATGCTGCCTTGTAGGCTGTTTCATGAGCAAGGCTCCTTTCAAGCATATTAGCAGTCAAAGTGCTTTATAGGCAGACGCATATCTGATCCAGGGGTTGAGATCTATTCCTAGCAGACTGATCAGATTCAATAGCCGCCTCAGAGGCTGATACATCAGGATACTGCCTTGTAAGCTGTTTCATATATAAGACTCCTTGCAGACAGCCTACAAGGCAGCATCCTGACTTATCAGCCATTGAGGCTGCTATTGAATCTGATCAGTGCACTAGGAATAGAGCGCACAAACTATTGATCATATACATAATGCACTTACTACTAATCTGCTTGCAAGGAGCCTTACCTGTGAAACAGTCTACAAGACAGAATCCTGACTTACCAGCCTCTGAGGCTGTTAGGGAATCTGATTAAGCTCTGAGGCTGAAATTGAATCTAATCAGCCTGTCAGGAATGGAGATAACTCACTCTGTAAATTTAAGTATGATGCATAAAACATGAAGTGTCCCTTACAATTATATACATATCAGTTACAGAAGCTAAGAACCAGCATAGATAACAAGCTAGCTAGCTAGCTAAAAATACTACCTACCCTCTTAGAAAAAAACGGTGATATCTAGAGCCTAAAGGGGTTCTTCAGCTGTCCCCATAGGAGAACACTTTGAAGAGCCCTTTTTAGTTCAAGGTAGAACCCTTTTGAGGTACACGTAGAACCCTTTCCACATAGGGTTCTACATGGAACCCAAAATAGTTCTACCTGGAACCAAGAAGGGTTCTCCTATGGGGACTGCCGAAGAACCCTTTTGGAAACCTTTTTTTAAACAGTTGTAGCATACTTTTGAAGAAAGCTTGGAGTGAGATTTGCTATGTGAATTTAATTGCCCCCTGGCCCAACTGCTAGATGGAGAGTCTAGGCGTCCTCCCCCAGGAAAATGTTAGTGTTTTATTTTGACAGGCTTAGGTCTATGACCAGGGTAAAAAAAACAACAACAACAAAACCAAAAACAGCTCAGGTGTCTTCAGGCTGCTTTGAACATTAAACGAACACTCAAAATTCGACAACTTTGTAACTTTTAGATTTTCAGGAATGAAATCTAAAGTATGCAAATATTGTTTTCAACTTATTCTTTTGGTGGTTTGACACTTTATTCAGGAAATAATAATAAAGTAATAATAACAATGTTATGGTTGATGGCCGTGGGTAACCAAATCAAATCATAGATTGCAGTCTCCTTGTCCATAGACTTCTTTCAAGGTAAGGACACAAACCTTTTTGACACAAACCAACAAATAATCTGCTCAGACCCCAACCAACGATCATCAAAATTCCCGGAGAACCCAAAGATTCCTAGATGACTTCCAGACTCCCTCCACCTACCCAAGGACGTCAGAGGACAAAAATCAGTTAACCACCTAACTGAGGAACTCAATTTGACCTTGCGTAATACCCTAGACGCAGTCGCACCCCTAAAAACAAAAAACAATTGTCATAAGAAACTAGCTCCCTGGTATACAGACAATACCCGAGCCATGAAGCAAGCTTCCAGACAATTTGAACGGAAATGGAGCTACACCAAACTGGAATTCTCCCGACTAGCTTGGAAAGACAGTACCGTGTAGTATCGAAGAGCCCTCACTGCTGCTTGATCATTCCATTTTACCAACTTAATTGAGGAAAATAAGAACAATCCCAAATGTATTTTTGATACTGTTGCAAAGCTAACTAAAAAGCAGCATTCACCAAGAGATGATGGCTTTCACATCAGCAGTGATACATTCATGAACTTCTTTGACAAAAAGATCATGATCATTAGAAAGCAAATGACGGACTCTTTAAATCTGCATATTTTTCCAAAGCTCAGTTGTCCTAAGTCTGCACAACATTGCCAGGACCTAGGATCAAGGGAGACGCTCAAGTTTTTTAATTCTATATCTATATCTCTATCTATAATTCTATATCTCTTGATGAAAATAGTCAAGGCCTCTAAACCTTCAAGCTGCATACTTGACCCTATTCTAACTAAACTACTGAAAGATTTGCTTCCTGTGCTTGGCCCTCCTATGTTGATCATAATAAACATCTCTCTATCCACCGGATGTGTACCAAACTCACTAAAAGTGGCAGCAATAAAGCCTCTCTTGAAGAAGCCAAGCCTTGACCCAGAAAATATTTTAAAAACCATCGGCCTATATCGAATCTCCCATTCCTCTCAAACATTTTTTAAAAAGCTGTTGCGCAGCATCTCACTGCCTTCCTGAAGACAAACAATGTATACGAAACGCTTCAGTCTGGTTTTAGACCCCATCATAGCACTGAGACTGCACTTGTGAAGGTGGTAAATTACCTTCTAATGGCGTCGGACCGAGGCTCTGCATCTGTCCTTGTGCTCCTAGACCTTAGTGCTTCTTTTGATGCCATCAATCACCACATTCTTTTTGAGAGATTGGAAACCCAAAATGGTCTACACGGACAAGTTCTGGCTTGGTTTGGATCTTATCTGTCGGAAAGACATCAGCTTGTCTCTGTAGATGGTTTGTCCTCTGACAAATCAACTGTAAACTCCGGTGTTCCTCAAGGCTCCATTTTAGGACCACTATTGTTTTCACTCTATATTTTACCTCTTGGTGATGTCATTCGGAAACATAATGTTAACTTTCACTGATATACAAAATTGCCCTCCCTGGAAGCCTGTGTTTCAGACAAAAGGAAGTGGATGGCAGCAAATGTTCTACTTTTGAACTCAGACAAAACCGAGATGCTAGTTCTAGGTCCCAAGAAACAAAGAGATCTTCTGTTAAATCTGGCAATTAATCTTGATGGTTGTACAGTTGTCTAAAATAAAACTGTCAAGGAACTCTGCGTTACTCTGGACACTACTCTCTCTTTTGACAAATATATCAAGACTGTTTCAAGGACAGCTTTTTTCCATCTACACAACATTTCAAAAATCAGAAACTTTCTGTCCAAAAATGATGCAGAAAAATTAACCCATGCTTTTGTCTCTTCTAAATTAGACTACTGCAATGCTCTACTTTCCGGCTATCTGGATAAAGCACTAAATCATCTTCAGTTAGTGCTGAACATGGCTGCTAGAATCTTGCATTTTTAAAAATCATATTACTCCAGTGCTGGCCGTTCTACACTGGCTTCCTGTTAAGGCTAGGTCTGATTTCAAGGTTTTACTGCTAGCCTACAAAGCATTACATGGGCTTGCTCCTACCTATCTTTCCGATCTGGTCCTGCCGTACATACCTACACATTCGCTACGGTCACAAGACGCAGGCCTCCTTACTGTCTCTAGAATTTCTAAGCAAACAGCTGGAGGCAGGTCTTTCTCCTATAGCTCAATTTTTATGGAAAGGTCTGCCTATCCATGTGAGAGACGCAGACTCTGTCTCAACTTTAAGTCTTTATTGAAGACTCATCTCATCAGTAGTTCCTATGATTGAGTGTAGTCTGGCCCAGGAGTGTGAAAGTGAACGGAAAGAAACTGGAGCAACGAACCACCCTTGCTGTCTCTGTCTAGCCGGTTCTCCTCTCTCCACTGGGATTCTCTGCCTCAAACCCTATTACTATATTACCTATTACTTGAGTGGGTTGAGTCACTGACGTGATATTCCTGTCTGGGTTGGCCGTGGGGGAGATCTTAGTGGGCTATACTCGGCCTTGTCTCAGGATAGTAGGTTGGTGGTTGAAGATATCCCCCTAGTGGGGGCTGTGCTTTGGTAAAGTGGGTGGGGTTATGTCCTGCCTGTTTGGCCCTGTCCGGGTATCGTCGGATGGGGCCACAGTATCTCCCGACCCCTCCTGTCTCAGCCTCCAGTATTTATGCTGCAATAGTTTGTGTCGGGGGCTAGGGTCAGTCTGAATTTAACCTCTCTCTCTCTCTCTCTTCTTTCTCTCCCTCTCTCGGAGGACCGGAGCCCTAGGACCTTGCCTCAGGACTACCTGGCCTGATGACTCTTTGCTGTCCCCAGTCCACCTGGTGGTGCTGCAGCTCCAGTTTCAACTGTTCTGCCTGCAGCTATGGATCCCTGACCTGTTCACTGGACATGCTACCTTGTCCCAGGCCTGATGTTTTCAACTCTCTAGAGACAGCTATACTCTGAATGATCGGCTATGAAAAGCCAACTGACATTTACTCTTGAGACGCTGACCTGTTGCACCCTCTACAACCACTGTGATTATTATTATCTGACCCTGCTGGTCATCTATGAACATTTGAACATCTTGGCCATGTTCTGTTATAATCTCCACCCGGCACAGCCAGAAGAGGACTGCCACCGTGCTTCTACATCTGCATTGCTTGCTGTTTTGGGTTTTAGGCTGAGTTACAGCTCATATAAGGAACCCCCCCCCAAACAATCCCTCAGGTGAAGAAGTCAGATGCGGAGGTCCTGGTCTGGCGTGGTTACACATAGTCTGCAGTTGTGAGACTGGTTGGATGTACTGCCAAATTCTCTAAAAATACATTGGAGGCGGCTTATACTAGTGAAATTAACATGAAATTATCTGGTAACAGCTCTTGTGGACATTCCTGCAGTTAGCATGCACTCTACTTCAAAACGTGAGACATTGTAGCATTGTGTTGTGTGACAAAACTGCATATTTTAGAGTGGAATTTAATTGTCCCCAGCACCAGGTGCACCTGTGTCATGATCATACTGTTTAATCAGCTTCTTGATATGCCACACCTGTCAGGTAGATGGATTATCTTGGCAAAGGAAAAATGTTCACTAACAGGGATGTAAACTAATTTGTGCACAGACATTTTGAGAAATACGCTTTTTGTGGATATGAAACATTTCTGGGATCTTTTATTTCAGTTGGACCAACACTTTACATGTTGCGTTTATATTTTTGATCAGTATATACAGCATATAATTTATTTTTCGTCTATCTCTGTTTCATCATTTTCATTCAATTCGCAAGTGGCCAGGTTGAATCTATATCTCAACAGAGAAATCATCAAAGCGAAGGAAACAGATCCTCTCTGTCTCAGTAGCGTATGTGTAGCCCATGTACCTGATGATGTCAGTTCAAAAAGAGTATAACATGATGTTGCCACCCCTGGCATTGAATTCAATCGCAAGGGAAACCAGCTAGCGTTTTGGCTTCCCTTGATAAAAATAATCAGAAAATAATAGCCAATCAGCATTGAGCTGAGAAGAGCGAGCTCAACTCTGAATGGTCTTGGTGCAGCAAAATCTTTCTAACCTGGGTAGGTCCCTTCACCTATATGAAAATAAAATAAAAACACATTCTAGCGAGCCTGAAACTAAAGCTCTTTGGTCGAGTCCGGGTCAACAAGGCTCTCGTTTGGGAACTTGTCAATGCATTTGCAGAGTTCGATACAGCCTTGCCTGAACACCTTGGGACAAGCAGCATATTTACAGGTATGTCAAACACCATACAGAATGACATCATTCAGAGCATCACAGATGTGATACAAAGTCAAATTGACAGTGAGATCAGTTCAGCACCCTTCATAGCAGTCCAGGTGGATAACACAACAGATATGATAAGGGTGTATATGTGAGAGATGCCTTTTTTTTATGAGCGCAGACAAAAACTAAGAGGTGATTAGCACTGTTGTAATGGAAACTATCAGCAAATACAACCCAGCAGCCAAACTCATCTGCCAGACTTACAGTGGGGCAAGCTGCATTAGTGAGCAGTGACGTGGGGTTTAGGTGTTCGTGAAAACCCATTGTTAATATGCCCTGTTCATTCATTGTTATGCCCACAAACTAAACTTAGTTTTAGTACAGGGGACAAACAATATTCAAAATGCATTGTTTTTTTTGTTGCATCTATTGACAATTTTCATAACTTCTTTACCCGGTCATGCAAAAACACAGTCATGCTTACTGATGTTGACAATACCATTCAGGTACCGAGAGGCTGTGCCACTCCTTGGAACTTCAAAAGTAGAGCAGTGCATGCTGTGCACAAAGGCCAGAGATTATTGGACATAGCTTTTGATCGGATCATTACTGTGATAAAGATTAAATTGCCCAGAGTAGTGCTCTGAAGTAGAAACTGAAAGAGTTCATGTTAAGAGGTTTGCATCGACTTCTTCCATGTTCTTGATCATGGGTCATTTTCCGAGTACTCAAAGCAAGAGGGGTTTCTTGACAAAGTACTCACACAGCTGTTCCAGATGTGCCCTTTCTTTGACAACCAGTGGTTGAAAGAATAGCTGCAGGTACCCTATGCTGATGCCTCCTTCCACAAACCACCAGGTGAGCTGCTGCAATAATATGACCTGTACACCACTTTACCCAAGCTCCTGAAACTGATGCTCACCATCCCTGTTACAAGTACATCTGCTGAAAGGTCATTTTCCTGCCTGAAAATAATTCAATCCTACCTACGCAATAGCTGTGGACAAGAGAGACTCACACATTTGGCTAACATGGCAATGGAAACATGTGTGCTGCATGAACTTAAGCCCAGCGGAGTACTGTATGACAAAGTCATTGACCATTTTGCCAGCATGACAGACAGGATGGCATTCCTCTACAAGTAGGGTGAGTCAACATGTTGTTCTCTTTGTACACACACAGATTGATTTGACTGAATTGTTTATGGCGTTATTAAATTGCCATTGTAATAGACTAGGCATATACTTAATGTTGTTATTTAAATGGTTTCTGTTTTCATCTTTGCCATAAGATGATCTATATGCTTACAATTTGTGTACCATGTTCATTATTAATTTATTGTTTTAGCTCAGTTTATTTCATGTTTGCTTCCATCTTTGCAGCAAGATGGTAATACTTAACTATTTATCTTGTCTGGACTGTGGGCATATATTCTGCACAGGTTTATTCTAAATTGCATATATTATTGTGACGAGTCAGTGTGAATGTGCTCGTTGAGAGAGGCGCTGTCCAACTGGCGGTGCTGATAGCGGAGGCCGCACCAGTAACTCTTTATCTCGCTGCTATACCATGTGTAACCGTGTTCCGATCTTGCCTAGCCATCTTGTCTCAAGACGACCACAATGGAAATAAGTCCCGGACTTTAATGTGTGTTATACTCAATGATTTTACTTGTGTGTGTGTATGTTTTTTTTTTTCAAGTTTTATGTGTGGTTGTTTTTTAGAATAGTCGAATGAATAAACTAAACTAAACTCTCTGTGATCCTGAATCGATACTTAATGTGCTCAGAGTCTGTTTTAATGCACATCTTGGGGTTACCACAGGTTAACATCAGTATTCCAGAGGTTTCTTCCTATAGTTAGCCTACAACATGTCCAAGTTGAAGTGCATTTCTTTTGTATTTCCCATTAGGCTATTTTAATCGTGCTGCTTTGGAAAACATTTTAGTAAGGATGTTATTATAACTTGAGCAAACCAATGGTGAAATTAGCTTTGCCAACTAACTTCAAACTTGCATTTGACCATGCTGTGTAGGTCATGTAACTGTTTTGTTGCATGCAATATTTTATTTGTGGACTTGAATTTATTCCGCCACTGTGTGACATTTGTACTTTGGAACTGTCTGTAAACGTTAGAATGCATTTTAATGGGCTATAGAGAAAACAAAGATATTATCACAATATAGGTTGTCAAAAAATGTTTGGCCCTGGCTTGTTGCGTCTGAACGTGAGAAGAAGAAGGTCAAATGCATGTCTCACGGCCAGTGCGTGAAAGTCGACAGCGCTGTATCAACACGACCGCTCGTATTTATAGAATTTATCTCGTGATCTCGACAAAAACAACTTTTGTTATGTTGTGATCATGATATAAATAAGTTGTGATCTCGACATGAGTATTAATTTGTCCTCTCTGCACTTCCGTAGTTATGGGTTGTAGCAGAGTTTCTAAACCCAGAGACGCAACATTGCGAGACTTTCGTGATTGCTTGCAAAACAGACAAGGCTGACTGGGGTTTGAGAAGTCATTGTGGGAAGTGAAAAATGATTCCTTTGTTTTTTCTCGAAATCTAAATGCACAACCTAGATTCGAGCCAATGTCGTCAGTAGTTGAACATGTTATTATGTTTACCTCGTGAATGTGACAAACTGACACAATTTAAGTTGTGTCGAAAACACTCGAAGGAGTTCGGAAATAGACTACTATTAGAACCGATGAGTTTAGCTAGCCAACAAGTGTGATCTGGGATTTCTATTGCAGAAGCAGTTTTACCCTATCTTCATACTATACTGTCTTTGGTCGTAGCAGAGAGGAAGAGAGGCCCAACTCGGCAGAAAATCTCTCCCTCCAGCAGGTGGCGATTTTTCGTTGTTTCGGCAACAAGCAATGACTTTTTGTATGGAAATCCATGAGTGTTCCGAATCTGGTCAACAAACAAATTGTTTTTTTTTTGCTACGGGAGGTTTATTTGATCAAATTTTTGTAAGTGTTGTAATGTTTAAGGTGTTATTAGTGTACTGATATAAGTAGGACACGTAACATCCCGGGAACTTTGAGAAAAAAAGTGTTTATATCGGAGTTGTCTCGAGATGGCTATGCATCTCTCTCCCTTGAATACAAGCAGTTGACGTGACATTTCAAGTCATCCAATCAAATTGTATTTGTCACACGCGCCTAACACAACAGGTACAACCTCAACATGACATGCTTACTTTACAAGCCCTTAACCAACAATGCAGTTTTATGAAAATATAGTTCATAAAATATTTACTAAATAAACTAAATTTAAAAAAAGGCAGCAGTGCCCCTGTGACAACAATTTTGGACCCCCTTGTGGCCCCCCTAAATGTAGAGTATGAAATCATTTTTACATAACTCAATTTTGCTATCGTTCTTTTTTTATATCCGTTATTAGACAGAAAATGCAAATACATTGTTGAATGATTATGAACATGGTATTTTGCCTGCTTAATGCCTGCAATGCAGTGAAGAAAACGATATGACAACAATAACGTAACTGGCCCCTCTTATTAACAGTACAACTGGCCCCAAATTGAAATGGTCTAGACCGCCACTGCTCAGTGGAGGAGTTGCACAGTTTTGTCACAAGTCGGACCATTCCTAGCCTAGGACCTTGGTCATAGAACCTGAGAAGGGAGATATGGAGATTAAGGAAGTTTTCGTTTTTTGTCAATGTGTAGTTCGCCATTAAACCCATAGAAGAAGAAAAAAAATGGTTTAATCGACTTTGCTTGAGATTGTTTTTTTTAAATGGCGACGTATCACAAATAATTGAATGTAGTTTGACCGTGAATGGACTCACATTCCAGTACAGTAAGTGGCGGTGTATGCACCTTACGATCCGGCAACCCAATCCCAAAGAAGAAGAAGAAACATCTAATTATTGTATCTTGCGAAAATGACTGTAGGGGAGGAGCCGATTGCGTGGGATGGGTGTCTGGTTTAGAAACCTTGAAAGTAGTCAGATGGCTATAAGTAGCTAGCTAAATGAGAAGGAACCCATTTTAAGTGCTAACGCACTCTTTCAAGAAAGCATATCGGATATTTACATTTTTGTGTAGCCATATCAATGACCAAGTGTGATATTTAGCTAGCATGGTGTTACAAAGGAAACATTAAGATGTTGTAGCTAGCAAGCTAACGTTATCACGAAGTTACACAGAAGGATACAAACTGATCATCCGAAGCTCTAGCTGATATACTACGAGCCAACGGTAGTGAACTACATTATCTTGTCAAGCAACGAAGAGAACACAACCAACATTTGGGAAATTGTAATATGAAAGAAGACGTGTCGGAGAAATTAGGATTTGTCCCTCAAAAAGACATCGTCTACAACAAACTTCTTCCATACGCGGATATATTAGACGAGGAATCCAATGACCTTTTGGGTAAAATCAAAGGAAACTTGGGCCGGGCTGTCCAGCTTCGAGAGATATGGCCGGGTGTCTTGTTTTGGACAAGGAAACTTTCCACGTAAGTGCTAACGTTAGCTAACCCAGTTCAGTTGTCTGGCTTTCTAGATAGCTACTTTAGATAACTAGTTAATCAATCAAATGTATTTATAAAGTCCATTTTGCATCAGCAGATGTCAGTGCTTATACATAAACCCAGCCTAAAACCCAAAACAAAGCAATGCAGATGTAGAAGAACAAAGTTAATCATTCATCTACTCTAAGTTAATTTGGGCCGCTAGCTACATACTACATTTGCTTTTGCCAAATAGTGTTTAGAAGCTGCCAATAGCTAGCGAAGGCTCGTTTTACGTTGGGGCGAGTGGGCTGCCCACCGGTAGCTAGCTAACTATTTGATCGGTGTTGGCATCACTGACTGGGCGGGCGGTTGTGGATTTAGCTAGCTAGCAGGATTAGCCAGGCCAAGAAACAAGCTCTTACGTGAGGTAGCTAGCTAGATGTGTTTTGTGCTCAAACGTTTAAGAATGCTAACATAGCCATGCAGCAGAGAGTAAACATTAAAATGTCAAGCAACATAACTAATGCCATGTCATAAATCACGATATGATTCACGTTAGCAGCGGCCATAAGCAACGCCATGCTACCAATTGCTGTGTCATTAGAATATGACGCTTGCTAACTAACTTGGCTAATACTCCCTAAGCATCTTGTTTGTAAACATACTTGTGGTCTTACCTAGTTGATTGTACTACCGGTAACTTGCCACAGAGTCATTACTTTATATTTCTAACATCAGTTGCCATGTTCCCTAATGGCCCAGCTAGTTAGCTACTTGACACTGAGCGAGTTTGTTTTACATTGCTCGGCTAGGCGGGGTTTACTCAATTGAGACCATTTCATTGGTCCAAAGTGAAATGTCCACTCACCCGGGACACCGGGCTATGCAAAACGATTTTGCCCAATGTCACTGACATGACCCTATTGCCCAAATCCCTTTTAACAAACCATGCCTTCACTTAGGCTGGCTAAATTGGCCAGGCAGGCATAGTCACTGACTGTATCAGAAGCACGTGAAGTCTTAGCAAGTGATCACAACAGCCTTGATTTAAATAAATATGTTTCTTGAGTTGTCCCATTAGATTGTATATATGTGTTGATGGTTTTCCATCAGAGTCCCATGATTTAGCTAGCTGTATTGATTAGAGATTACAAAACCATACAATCTCAGAAAGAGAAACAAGCTTTTCTTAATTTCCCCAAACATTCCTAAATATAATCAATATTATTTTCCAGTTGGGAGTTCAGGTTTGCTGTCACATGGCATTCAGCTACTGGTCATAACTACACAACACAAGTAGGCTTCCCAAATTACCGTAGTCCCTAGCTCAGGGCTCACTAATTGTTCAATGTTTGCTTTCACACTCACTGTTCACATATAGCCTTATCACTGCCAGTCCTTTAATGACATGCAGTCACACTTAAATTCTGTGTGGTTTTCTGAGGTATTTGGTGACACATACAGTGCATTTGAAAGTTTACGGCCTTATTCTAAAATTGATAAAAAATATATACTGATATAATATCTTGCTAATCTACACACAATACCTCTTAATGACAAAACGAAAACAAGTTTAGATTTTTTTGCAAGTTTATACAAAATAAGAAAAATACCTTATTTACATAAGTGTTCAGACCCTTTGCTATGGTTGCGGTCCAAACGCATAAGACACACCCTTGTTCACTTACCCTCGCTTTATGCCCTTGGGGGAATCCCCGTCGCCATCTTGGAAGGCGGTCCAAATTATTAGCCAAGCTAAGGAATTTTACAACGTAAGCCCCTCAGCCCTCGTTTTTGGTCGGCGTTGCGAGTGTACAATTGTGTTCACTCGGGCCTGAAACTTCCCATAATCCATTTTGCGACAATTGTACATCCGCTAAGAAAAGTCAGTGAACTTAACATCAATGGAGAAATGAACATTCAAGGATAGGTAAAAACAAATGCAATAAGTTAGAAATTGTGCTACTAATGCACATGACGGCACAACCGAACAAAACAACCAAAACAACCAAACAAAAACATTTTACTTTTTATCTTTAGGAAATTGTGGAAATAACATTTTCCTTCAAGAAGTTCCAGCTAGGCAGGCTAACGTTAGTTAGCTAATTAATTTGCTAGCTATCATACAGTAGGCATATTAATAATATATTTAATATAAGCAGACATGCATTCATAATTGACTGAAGTGCATATAAAGCACCCTCAAGCTACCGGTGACTGAAAACACGATCATCGCGGGATGAACAAGTAATACATTTCCAGCCAAGGGTGGTTAATTTAAAAATCATTCCTCCTTCCCTCACCCTGCAAGTGTAAACTTGTCAGACGTCATGATACGTCATCAGAAGTGTCCACTTAATTTGAGGGTTGAGAGGACAGGGTGTGTCTTAAGTGTTTGGACCGGAGCCCAAGACGCTTGAAATTGAGCTCGGGTGCATCCATTTACATTACATTTACATTTAAGTCATTTAGCAGACGCTCTTATCCAGAGCGACTTACAAATTGGTGCATTCACCTTATGACATCCAGTGGGACAGTCACTTAACAATAGTGCATCTAAAACTTAGGGGGGGTGGGGTGAGAGGGATTACTTAACCTATCCTAGGTATTCCTTAAAGAGGTGGGGTTTCAGGTGTCTCCGGAAGGTGGTGATTGACTCCGCTGTCCTGGCGTCGTGAGGGAGTTTGTTCCACCATTGGGGGGCCAACTTGATTGGAGTCCACCTGTGGTAAATTCAAATGATTGGACATGATTTGGAAAGGCACACACCTGTCTATATAAGGTCCCATAGATGAGAGTGCATGTCGGAGCAAGAACCAAGACATGAGGTCAAAGGAATTGTCCTTAGAGCTCCGAGACAGGATTATGTCGGCACAGATCTGAGGAAGTGTACCAAAACATTTCTGCAGCACTGACGGTCCCCAGGAACACAGTGGCCTCAATCATTCTTAAATGGAAGAAGTCTGGAACCACCAAGACTCTTTCTCGAGCTGGCCACCTGGCCAAACTGAGCAGTTTGGGGAGAAGGGCCTTGGTCAGGGAGGTGACCAAGAACCTGATGGTCACACTGACAGAACTCCAGAGTACCTCTGTGGAGATGGTTGTCCTTCTGGAAGGTTCTCCCATCTCTGCAGCACTCCACCAATCAGGCCTTTATGGTAGAGGGGCCAGACGGAAGCCACTCTTCAGTAAAAGGCACATGACAGCCTGCTTGGAGTTTGCCAAACGGCACCTAAAGACCCTCAGACCTTGAGAAACAAGATTCTCTGGTCTGACGAAATCAAGATTGAACGCTTTGGCCTGAATGCTAGGCATCACGTCTGGAGGAAACCTAGCATCATCCCTACGGTGAAGAATGGTGGTGGCAGCCTCATGCTGTGGGGATGTTTTTCAGCGGCATGGACTGGGAGATTAATCTGGATCGAGGGATAGATGAATGGAGAAAAGTACAGAGATCCTTGATGAAAACCAGCTCCAGAGCGCTCAGGACCTCAGACTGGGGTGACGGTTCACCTTTCAACAGGACACTGACCCTAAGTACACAGCCAAGACAACGCAGGAGTGGCTTCAGGACAAGTCCCTGAATGTCTGAGTGGCCCAGCCAGAGCCCGGACATGAACCTGGACTTCCTGTTGGGCCGCCCCCAGGTGGTGAGGGGAGGCAACAACACATCTGCCACGATGACCCTTAACGCAGGGTTTCCTCAGGGGTGTGTGCTTAGTCCCCTCCTGTTATCTCTGTTCACCATTGACTGTGTGGCTGCGAATGACTCCAACATAGGACTGATCACTGAAGATGATAAGACGGCCTACAGGGAGGAGGTCAGGGACCTGGTGGTATGACGCTAGGACAACAACCTCTCCTTCAACGTCCGCAAGACACAGGAGCTGATCATGGACTATAGGAAACATTCACATCGATGAGGCTGTAGTGGAGCAGGTCGAGAGCTTCAAGTTTCTCGGCATCCACATAACTAAAGACTTATAATAGTCCAAACACGCCAACACAGTCGTGATGAGGGCCAGACAACACCTCTTGCCCTCAGGAGGCTGAAAATATTTGTAATGGGCCCTCGGATCCTCAAAGTTCTACAGCTGCACAATTGATGGCATCTTTACTGGCTGCATCACAGCTTGGTATGGGAAATGCTTGGCATCTGATCTCAAGTCGTTACTGAGAGTAGTGAGTTTGGCCGAGTACGTCACTGTGGCAGAGTTCCCTGCCATCCAGGACCTCTGTACCAGGTGCTGTCAGAGGAAGGCTCTAAAAATTGTCAAAGTCTCCAGCCACCGAAGTCATAGACTCTTCTCTAGCTAACTATATAGCTACCGAAACAGATGTCATTTTGCTATGTTTTTGGGGAAGAAAATAGTTTGCATCACTTCACTTTACCCCTCTTCACTGTTGACATTGATACTGGTGTGTTGCGGGTACTATTTAATGAAGCTGCATTTAAGGACTTGAGGCGTCTTTCTCAAACTATACTCTAATGTACTTGTTGTCTTGCTCAGTTGTGCACCACTCCTGTTTATTTTCTAGTTAGAGACATTTTGCTCTGAAGGGAGTAGTACACAGCATTGTATGAGATCTTCAGTTTCTTGGCAATTTCTTGCATGGAATAGCCTTAATTTCTCAGAACAAGAATAGACTGTTTCAGAATAAAGTTCCTCCTGGCCATTTTGAGTCTGTACTCTAACCCACAAATGCTGATTCTCCATATATTCAACTAGTCTAAAGAGGGACAGTTTTCAGCTGTTATAACATAATTGCAAAAGGCTTTTCTAATGATAGATTAGCTAACATGTGCCTCTGTATGCCTATGTAGATATTCCATTAAAAACCTGCCGTTTCCAGCTACAATAGACATTTGCAACATTAACAATGTCTACACTGTGTTTCTGATCAATTTTATGTTATTTTGTTTCCTTTCAAAAACCAGGACATTTCAAAGTGACCCCAAAACTCTTGAACAGTAGTGTACATGTACAAATTACCACGACTAACCTGTATCCCTGCACATTGATTCTGTATTGGTACCCTCTGTGTATAGCCTCATTATTGTTGTAATTTTCTTTTTTTTTAACCTTTTTAATTATTTAGTAAACATTTTCTTAACTCTATTTCTTGAACTGCATTGTTGGCTAGGGGCTTGTAAGTAAGCATTTCACAGTAAGGTCTACAGTGTATTTGGTGCATATGACAAATGCATTTGATTTGATTCCTTATTCTGCATGTCAGATATGCATGTTTGTTCTGCGTACTATATTTCTATATGAACGTTGGGTATGGCGGCAGGTAGCCTAGTGGTTAGTGTTGGGCCAGTCACCCGAAGGTTGCTAGATCAAATCCCAGAGCTGACCAGGTGAAAATCAGTCCTTCTGCCCCTGAGCAAGGCAGTTAACCCACTGTTCCCTGGACGCCGAAGACGTGGATGTCGATAAAGGCAGCCCTCCGCACCTCTCTGATTCAGAGGGGTTGGGTTAAATGTGGAGGACACATTTCAGTTGAATGTATTGTTGTGCAACTGACTAGGTATCCACCTTTCCTATTGCTGAACGTGCCCCAGACCTATACCTTCAGTATAAAATAGCCTATACAATTGATAAAGATCGATGCACAGTTGTGTGTGAACCATTTCAGAACTTCTGAATGTAAGGCATTTGTCAGAGCTCCCCAAACCAGAAGAGACCTGTTCCAAATGTATAGGCTCCATCCTGATTTATGGAAATAGCTGCACTTAGACGGTGTCTTCACACCTTGTTAATGTTGTAGCATTTACATCAGGTTACTCTGTCTGTGTTGTGTAGAGAATATTGTGCCATTTGGGACTAAGTCTACATGTCAATGCATATGTCCGACCAGACTATGACTGAGTCACTGGGACCTAGGCAATTTAGGCAATTTAATACAATATTGTTACTTTGCAAGCTTTGTGTGTGGGACTTGCTTTCCTTGAAACGGAATCTAGCTAAAGGCCTAGCATCTTCTCCTTCCCGATTTGCTTTACTCATACAGTACCAGTCAAAGGTTTGGACACCTACTCATTCAAGGGTTATGTATTTTTATTTTTACTATTTTACTACATAATAGTGAAGATGCACAACTATGAAATAACACCATATGGAATTATGTAGTAACCAAAAAATTGTTAAGCAAATCCAAATATATTTGAGTTTCTTCAAAGTAGCCACACTTTGACTTAACAACTTTGCACACTCTTGGCATTCTCTCAACCAGCTTCAGGAGGTAGTCACCTGGAAGGCTTTTCAATTAACAGGTGTGCCTTAAGTTAATTTGTGGCATTTCTTTCCCCAATGTGTTTGAGCCAATCAGTTGTTTTTTGACAAGGTAGGGGTGGTATACCGAAGATAGGGCTGTTTGGTAAAAGACCAAGTCCATATTATGGCAATAACAGCTCAAATAAGCAAAGTGAAACGACAGTACATCATTACTTTGACTGACATTCATGTCTTAACCTCTTGATTCTAGCCATCCGGGATCGTGAATACTGCCTCAAGCTCATTACCATAACGCAACGTTAACTATTGATGAAAATCGCAAATGAAATGAAATAAATATGCTAGCTCTCAAGCTTAGCCTTTTGTTAACAACACTGTCATCTCAGATTTTCAAAATATGCTTTTCAACCATAGCAAAACAAGCATTTGTGTAAGATTATTGATAGCTAGCGTAGCATTCAGCATGCAACATTTTCACAAAAACAAGAAAAGCATTCAAATAAAATCATTTACCTTTGAAGAACTTCGGATGTTTTCAATGAGGAGACTCTCAGATAGCAAATGTTCAGTTTTTCCTGCAAGATTCTTCGTGTAGGAGAAATTGCTCCGTTTTGTTCGTCACGTTTGGCTGCCAAAAAAACAACATTCAGTCATCAAAACGGCAAACTTTTTTCCAAATTAACTCCATAATATCGACTGAAACATGGTAAACATTGTTTAGAATCAATCCTCAAGGTGTTTTTCACATATATCTTCGATGATATATCGTTCGTGGAAGTCTCCTCTCTCCTCTGAATCACATGGAGGAATGCTGGGGGCTGGAGATTACGCACCAATTTCGACAAAGGACACCGGGCGGACACCTGGTAAATGTAGTCTCTTTATGGCCAATCTTCCAATGATATGCCTACAAACACGTCACAATGCTGCAGACACCTTGGGGAAACTGCAGAACGTGTAGGCTCGTTCAGGTCGCATTCACAGCCATATAAGGAGACAATGGGAAAACAGCGCCTCATTTCCTGTTTGAAGTTTCATCTTGGTTTCGCATGTAGCATCAGTTCTGTGGCACTCACAGATAATATCTTTGCAGGTTTGGAAACGTCAGTGTTTTCTTTTCAAAGCTGTCAATTATATGCATAGTCGAGCATGTTTTCGTGACAAAATATCTTGTTTAAAACGGGAACGTTTTTTCATCCAAAAATGAAATACTGCCCCTAGTGTTCCAAGAGGTTAATCTGGAAAATTTCAAGAACTTTGCAAAACCGATCAAGCGCTATGATGAAACTGGCTCTCATGAGGACCGCCAGACCCCAGAGTTACCTCTGCTGCAGAGGATAAGTTCATTAGAGTTAACAGCCTCAATTGCAGCCCAAATATATGTTTCCCAGAGCTCAAGTAACAGACACATCTCAACTTCAACTGTTCAGAGGAGACTGCGTGAATCAGGCCTTCATGGTCGAATTGCTGCAAAGAAATCACTACTAAAGGACGCCAATAAGAAGACTTGCTTGGGCCAAGAAACATGAGCAATGGACATCAGACCTGTGGAAATCTGTCCTTTGGGTTGATGAGTCCAAATGTGAGATTTTTGGTTCCAACCGCTGTGTCTTTGTGAGACAGCGTAGGTGAACGAATGATCTCTGCATGTGTGATTCCCACCATGAAGCATGGAGGAGATGGTGTGGGGGTGCTTTGCTGGTGACGCTGTGTGATTTATTTAGAATTCAAGGCACATTTAAACAGCATGGCTACAGCAGCATTCTGCAGCGATACGTCATCCCATCTGGTTTGCGCTTAATGGGACTATAATTTGTTTTTCAACAGGACAATGACCCAATCAATACACACCTCCAGGCTTTGTAAGGGCGAGTGATGGAGTGCTGCATCAGATGACCTGGCCTCCACAATCACCCGACCTTAACCCAGTTGAGATGGTTTGGGATGAGTCGGACCGCAGTGTGAAGGAAAAGCAGTTCCCATATGTGGGAACTCCAAGTCTGTTGGAAAATCGTCACTCATGAACATGGTTGAGAGAGTGCCAAGAGTGTCAACAATGCAAAGGGAGGCTACTTTGAAGAATCTAAAATATATTTGTATTTAATACTTTTTTGGTTACTACCTGATTCCATATGTGTTGTTTCATAGTTTTGATGTATTCACTATTATTCTACAATGTAGAAAAGAGTAAAAATAAAGAGAAGCCCTCGTACTACATTTCTTATTCACCTGCTCTATACTAGGCTATACCCATAAAGCTGTTTTTGTTGATCAGGAGCATGAGTCTCTGTGGCGTTTGCACATATTTATTGTGCAGCAGCAACTTTATATTATATTTAACTTTATATATAGGGATAGCCCAAAGCTCCTTTTCTGTCCATTCTGCGCAATACAAGAAGTCAAGCATTTATTATTCCCTGGCCAGCTCACTTTGAACTGTGGATGTTCAGGCTAGCTATAGGCCTAGCCCTATGGCTGGGGCCACACATTTTGTGTCTGAAAATTCCTTATTTTTCCAGTGGGAGTCCTCTTTTGACAGATGTTGGTAAACAGAGTTGATAGTCTGTCAAACACACTAGGCTTTAGTCCTTTTTGGATATTCAGTTTGTCCGAGAATAGTTGCGTTGAATTGAACTTTTGACTAGTAAAAACCGACAGTTGTTGAATTAATGATTTAATCCGCATTCTTGCGTCTTTGTGGCAGTAGCCTAAAGCTTTTCTTCTCTTGTAGATACATGCGGCTGTACGGCAGGAAGTTCAGCAAGGAGGACCATGTGCTGTTCATCCAGCTGCTGTACGAGCTGATCACCATCGACAAGCTGGAGATCAGTATGATGCAAGGACTAGCCCGGCTGCTCATCAACCTCCTTAAGTAAGACCCATGGGCTAAACACACGGTCACGCATGCAAACACACACATTGACATGCTGGAGATCGGCATGATGCGAGGTCTGGCCCGCCTCATCAACTTCAAGTTAGCATGGGCTACTGTTACACACACAGTGATGGGCTTCGCTCGCTCATGGAGGGCCTCGCACACTCAACCTCCTAAAGTAAGCAACACACAAAACCCCATCAACAAGCTTGAGACCAGTATGATGCAAGGTCTTTGCCATCCTCATCAATCAATGTCACATTATAGGACTCTAAACAGACTTTATTTATTTGTTTGTCAGTGACTGGCGGGTCTACTGTTTTCCTCATTGTGTGAGAAGTTAGTGTCGCTCACATTTAAGTGTTGAAATACTCTCTGTAAATTGAGGCCTGCCCTCACCTAATTGTGTGAAGCTCTGAGGCAACAAAGACAGTTTAAATGAAGTACTTTTACATGTTTTAACCCCACCTACTATTATTTCTGACAGGAAAAGAGAACTGCTGTCGCGGGAGGATCTAGAGTTGCCTTGGAGACCCCTGTATGAGCTGCAAGACAGGATCCTCTACTCAAAGACTGAACACCTGGGACTAAACTGGTTCCCCAAGTACGCCCCTCTTCTCTTTTACCAGCACGGTTAAAACGGTCTTTGAAAATAAAAAATAACTCTGCATATTGACACATTGAAACCAACCTACTTAGCTGTAAAACCTTCAAGTTAAAGTCTGTGTTATGACATCATCATACACTGCGGGGTGACTTCCCGATTAGAGTCATCAATACAATGACATCCAAAAGTCATCCAAGACGTCCACTATTGGTTCTTCCCATTTTGAGCCCTTCCTTAAGGCATGCTTGGAAGATTCTAAAAGCAGGAAGGTGGCGGTGCCCCGCTTCGCACAATGATGTAGACTCATCGATATTACCTTTTATTTTTAAATGGACCTCACCCCTGAATCTCGAGTGGTGTTATAAATGGGTTTATTGTGAAAAACATTGCTGTAATATGTTGGTATCTGTTGGTGCTGTATAGGTACTGCCTATTGCTATGGTACTGCCTAATACAGTTCAGCCCCCCCCTCCCCCGATGCATCCTTTCTTACATGCACATGTTCTGTTGTCCCTGACCGCAGTTGTTGCCTGGGCTAATTTCTGAATGTGGAAAAATCTGTACCTACCCCCAGGTGGCATATAGCCCTAGAGCTGCCTTCCCTGGTCATCACTAGTTTCCACAGCCACAAAGTTGTAAACCCTGCCTATTTCTACCATCTTCTAGATTTGTTTTTATTTTAAACATATCCCCAACTTAACCACACTGCTAACCTTGTGCTTAACCTTAAATTAAGACTTAAAAGCAAATGTTTGTTTTAATGGCTTTTTACGATATAGCAAGTTTTGGCTGTGGAATCTAGTGGAACCCCCCCCCCCCCCACCCCCCCACCTTTTCTCCCAGCAAGCAGTGCGAGGTGCTCTTGTATGGGTCTATGGGAACATTGTGTGTCACTACAAAGCCTTGCTAGCACATAACAGTCATCAGCTCTCTCACCAAGGGAAGCAAGCTGCTACTGTTTGTTTACTGATGCTTGGTCCTTTGTTTTTAAAGAAAACGATCAGTGAAAAAAATCTAAAATCAAATGTGCGATGCGCTGCTGCAGTACAAAAAAAGGTGTAATTTTTTGGGATGTATTTCATTGAAATGGATTGGCTTTTCATAGTGTGAATCTGAATGTGTTTTTATGCCTTTGTCTCCTCTCACATTCAGTTCCCTACGGCCTCGTGCTTCCTCTAAACACGTAATGATAAAATTGTTTCAGAGGTGGTAAGGACAACGCTTCTCTTGTGTTTTTTTTTGTGTTTTTCATCCTTTT
This sequence comes from Oncorhynchus gorbuscha, assembly GCF_021184085.1. Classification (NCBI taxonomy): domain Eukaryota; kingdom Metazoa; phylum Chordata; class Actinopteri; order Salmoniformes; family Salmonidae; genus Oncorhynchus; species Oncorhynchus gorbuscha. Next base: position 72,319,856 of record NC_060179.1, on the reverse strand, counting down.
ATTGAGGCACTCTTTTTGGTTTTAATTTTTCCATGTTGCATGTTGAAAACCAAAAAGCACACTGGACACCCCCACGCAGCTTGTTTGACAAAATCAACTACAAATGAACCAAAAAGCAATGTTAACATTTCTCTCATATTGGACACTGTCGCACTGCATCTCTGCATCTAACTATGTATCCCCTCCCCCCTGTCAAATCCCATATGATTTGGTAGATTGACCCACTAGAGTAGCCTAGCCCATTCTGAAGTCACCGGTTTCTAAACGGCCATGATGGATGACATCTTTGTGGTACAAAAGAGCACAGATCTGTGCTTATAATGCATATGGTTCAATTCTTGTGTTTTTTTTGGCCTTAATCATGCTGCCAGGTAATAATTAAGTTTAGAGTAGCTTATATCTTTGCGGTTCTGTTCGCTTTTGCACCACAAATGTTGCCTGAGAGTCATAAGGGTAGAAGCTCTTGTATCACCCCCCCCCCGGTATACTGGTATGAGATAGGGGTGATCATCATCGCGTGATGTTTCGCCCCCACTTCAAACTCTAAAGGACATTTGGATGTTCCCCAGGGTTGAGTGTCTGGCCATTGGTAATGGTGTTCTGGTCATGCTGCTTTGCATTATTATTTCGGTGCATTACTTTGGTGATTGTCAGTGTGGTCTGTCTGTGGGTTGCATCCCACAAATTTCTCCTTCCTCAAGTGTGCATTCTTTCACTAATTCCCACAAATTTAAAATAATTATATTTGTGTTGGAATGGGCTAGAGGGAGTTTCAATATAGGCCTAGCAATCATTTCCTTTGAAATCCATAAAGGGAAGTGAACAAGTGCACATTTCAGGAGAAAGGAGAGATTAGGCTCTCCTCACTCAAGCCCTGAGATGCAAAGCCAAGAGTCCTTGGCAGAAATCGCTCGTTGTAGTTCCCATTAGTCTATTGAATTAAATCAATCAGGTTGATTTGAAAAATACTTAAATGAAACGGAGCTTAGAGCGCGGTTGAATGGGACAGGGGGGCAGTTTAGAATGCATGACTTGAGCTCAGCGTGCATGTACGAGTGGAGGGAAAGGCAGGGGATTGAGGGTGTTTGAGCCTAACGGCTGGGGTTATATTGGTCCTCAGCTAAATCTTTTGACACTTATGTGACATTGAGTTTAGTCACACGAGTCTAACCTTTACAAGCCATTATATACAGAGGCCCTATTGTAATTGTGCCAAAAAAATACAAGTAACCAAACCAAAACCACAGCAGTCAGAAGTCCTGTAATGGAGGACTAGTATTGGTTGTATTATTTAGGCACCAAACAGAAGAAAATGGACAATGGCAGTAAGTTGTGCTCATTTCAAGGGACTACTTGAACTTGTCCAAACCACTTTCTGTTGGTAAACCTTTTCCGTTCCATTCCCCAGATATGTTTATTCAGGCTAGGTGATAAAAAGCCTCAGACAATGGCTGAGGGCATCTGCCTTTTGGGCAACTATCTCCACTGTCAAGGTCAGCATTCATTACAAGTAATAACGGCTAGTCCTACTGTTTACATAAAGCCTCAGGCCTAGTCATTTTCCCTCCAAGACATTTCCCCAAGCCCGATAAAAGACTTAATTCTGATTGTGAATGAACAGAGTAAATCTGTTAATTAGGTACCATTCATGTGCTGCTGTTACACTGCTGGCCCATGGCCATCCAGGACAAAGGTTGAACGGCCCTGGAATAGTCACATTGTGTGGGGGCGGGTGTTTCTGTAGTCCCTTTTGTCATGCTATGCCAGTTTGTGTCCTCGATTCCCTTGCTGTGTGGATGTACACACCTGCCCAACACATCCCTTACTTTTCATCTGTGTTTGAGTTGATCCGGTACATACACTAGTCTCTACTGCTTCGTTACAGGCACCATAACACATGAACATACTGGTAGTGACCACACCCTAAAGGAGTAGCGAGCCAGGACTTTTCCCACTACACTTGATCAGTACACTTTAAATGCGTGGTTTGGCTGTACCTGTAGTCAGTCACTCATCCTTGTCCTAGTTGCGTTGGTGTGTTCAGTGTGTTCATTGTTTGAGTTAAGTCACCTTAGACACATCTGTCTCTGTTCTGATGCCTCACCTTTCTTTTTCTCTCTCCTCCATCTCTGTTTCTAGCTCGGTGGAAAACATTTTGAAAACACTTGTGAGAAGCTGCAGACCGTAAGTATATTTTTAAACCCCTATGATCTATGTATTTGTTAATGAATTCAGTTGCTGCGCTCATGGTTGCATTTAGGCCTACTCTTGGGACACTTGTGGTCAACACTCACACAGTTGGAGGACCACCGTAAGAGTTATTTTGTCTAGGGGTGTGAACGTTATAATGTTTAAATGAAATTGAGATCTTAACATTAAAGATCCCTAACCTAAAACAATCCCCCACACTAAATAAAATCACTGTGCAGTGTGACCACCATTTTCCTCATGCGCCACGACACATCTCCTTCGCACAGAGTTGATCAGGCTGTTGATTGTGGCCTATGGAAGGTTGTCCCACTTTTCTTTAATGGCTGTGCGAAGTTGCTGGATATTGGCCGTAACTGGAACATGTGTCGTATGCGTTGATCCATAGCATCCAAACGTGATCAATGGGTGACAGGTCTGGTGAGTATGCAGGCCATGGAAGAACTGGGACATTTTCAGCTTCCAGGAGTTGTGCACAGATCCTTGTGACATGGGCTGTGCATTATCATGCTGACACATGAGGTGATGGCAGCAGATGAATGGCATGACAATGGACCTTAGGATCTCGTCACGGAATCTCTGTGCGTTCAAATTGCCATCGATAAATTGCAATTGTTTGTTGTTCATAGCTTATGCTTGCCCATACCATAACCCCACCACCAACATGGGGCACTGTGTTCACAATGTTGACATCAGCAAAATGAGGCCAGTTGGACGTACAGCCAAATTCTCTAAAGCGACGTTGGCGGCTTATTGTAGAGAAATGAACATTCAATTCTCTGACAACCACTCTGGTGGATATTCCTGCATGCCAATTACACTCTCCCTCAAAGCTTGACATCTGTGGCATTGTGACAACTGCACATTTTAGTGGCCTTTTATTGACTCCAGCACAAGGTGCACCTGTGAAATGAACATGCTGTTTAATCAGCTTCTTGATATGCCACAGCTGTCAGGTGGATGGGTTATCTAGGCAAAATAGAAATGCTCACTAACAGGGATTCAAACATTTTAGAGCTTTTTGTATGTTTAAACATTTCTGGGATCTTTTATTTCAGCTCATGAAACTTGGGACCAAAACTTTACATGTTGCATTTATATTTTTATTCAGTGTAGATTAGAGGATATTCTATTTATTTTAGTTCTACCAGTTATCAACATATTGTTCAATGTTGAAAAAAATAAAGACCCGTGTTTATTCTGTGACTTTAGCTAATACACTCTGTTTTTGTTTTGTTGCCGTGGTATCGTTTTGGTATAGAGTATCGGGATACTAAACCTGGTGTCGAAGTCCAAACTCTGCTAACGTGACAGCACTTGTGCAATTATCACAAAACATATTGCGAGACACAGATTACCAAGACATATGCGCACCACGGTTCATTCTGCCTGCCTCCTCCCATTCTCCCTTGCCCTGGCAGCATCGCATTAGTGGAAATCAAGACCGTTTCAGGGCAGGCCTGGTTATAGATAGATATGTTCAAGTCGTGTCATCTGGGACAATTGCTAACCCTTTCCTAACCTTAACCTAATTCTTCTAACCTGCTGTGTTAATTCTCCTAAACTGCTGCATAAATTCTACAATCTTGCTACGAAATGTCACTTCTGCTTGTCAAAACCAGAAGACCTGCCCAGAAGACCTGCCCAGAACAATCTTGGTTTCCACTGATGTGATAGAGCCTCGCGATGGCTCGCCTGTTCTTTCTCTTCACTAATGATGCGATTGTGTGTTCAGTCTTCGGCCTGTTGCGTGTAGAATATCCTAGCCTTCATTGATGATAGGCTCTGCTTTACTGAAGTTGTGAAACATTGCAAGCCAGGAAATTGTGAGATACAGCATGCCATTGCGAGATACAGATTTTGATTGCAGATAGAACCATGCACTAGGCCTCTCTGTCTGCCTGCCAGGTGGCCGACCTGCCTATACTGTGCCGCTCCTGTCTTCCATCCCTCGCTAGAAAAGAACAAGTGTGCTCTCGGAAGTACGGCAACAAATCAGTCTCTTCTGTTCCAAAATACCTGATTCTTTCACATGGCATGTTAACCTATTGTGCTTACTTCAGCACTCCTGCAATTGAATGACAGACCTAGAGTAGAGATGCAGACAGAGGCACGTGTCTACTCTGCATTTAATAAGACACATTCTGTGAAACTGAACTGTCAGGAACAATTCTCTCTTAGGGACTTAGTTTAGGCACATTGACTGACAATTTGCGAATGTCATAATGGCTAGTTCCATCCCTGGATGCAAAGCAAGACTAGGTTTGTGTGAGCATGTGTGTCGAAGCTTAGTCACTGAGTCCCTGAGTTGCTAGTGTACCTACTACTTGGTTAATAATCCTATTAAATCTAATTCTGTCCAGGGGAGAGTTTCCTGTTACTGTGAGCAGAGAAGAGAAGAGAGGGAGCGAGAGGTGGAATACAGACATTGTCATCCTACTAGAAACATGGTATAGAGGAGGTGGACCCACTGGTTGCCCTCTAGGTTACAGAGAGCTGGTAGTTCCATCCACCAAACTACCAGGAGGGTGGTATAGAGGAGGAGGACTCACTGGTTGCCCTCTAGGTTACAGAGAGCTCATAGTCCCATCCACCACACTACCAGGTGGGTGGTATAGAGGAGATGGACCCACTGGTTGCCCTCTAGGTTACAGAGAGCTGGTAGTCCCATCCACCACATTACCAGGTGGGTGGTATAGAGGAGATGGACCCACTGGTTGCCCTCTAGGTTACAGATAGCTCATAGTCCCATCCAACGCACTACCAGGTGGGTGGTATAGAGGAGGTGGACCCACTGGTTGCCCTCTAGGTTAGAGAGCTCATAGTCTCATCCACCAAACTACCAGGTGTGAAATAGGGAAGTAGCTCAGGGGGTATGCTATTTTGGAATAGAGCAGACTTTACTCGCACTCTTAAATGAATCAAAACAGGAACATTTTACATTTTGGCTGGAAATTCTAAAGGAAATGATCTCAACAGGGCAACATATCCACCGCTGTGCTACCTATAACCCCCACACTAGAATTCCCATACTTTAATGAAGACAGCTTCTTCATCCTAGAAGGGGAGATCAACCATTTCCAGGCCCAGGGACATGTACTAGTCTTTGGTGACCTAAATACCAGAAGTGAACAGGAACCTGACACTCTCAGCACAGACTGGGACAAACACCTACCTGGAGGTTACAGCGTTCCCTCTCCTAGGTTCAACTAGGACAACAACCAAATAAAATGGGTCACAACTCCTGCAGATCTTTTAAAAAATGTATTTAACTAGGCAAGTCAGTTAAGCACATTCTTATTTACAATGACGGCCAAACCCGCGCGACGCTGGGCCGATTGTGTGCCGCCCTATGGAACTCCCAATCACGGCCAGATGTGATGCAGCCTGGATTTGAACCAGGTACTGCAGTGACTCCTCTTGCATTGAGATGCAGTGTCTTAGACCACTGTGCCACTCCGTTGCACACTGGGCATATACATAGTCAGTGGTAGGCTTCAAGGGGACTCCTACGGTAGGTACACCTATAACTCATCTCTTGGTAGTAGTACTGTAGACTACTTTATTACTGACCTCAACCCAGAGTCTCTGTGTTCAGTCAGCCCACTGACACCCCTATCAGACCACAGTCAGCCCACTGACACCCCTATCAGACCACAGTCAGCCCACTGACACCCCTATCAGACCACAGTCAGCCCACTGACACCCCTATCAGACCACAGTCAGCCCACTGCCCACTGACACCCCTATCAGACCACAGTCAGCCCACTGACACCCCTATCAGACCACAGTCAGCCCACTGACACCCCTATCAGACCACAGTCAGCCCACTGACACCCCTATCAGACCACAGTCAGCCCACTGACACCCCTATCAGACCACAGTCAGCCCACTGACACCCCTATCAGACCACAGTCAGCCCACTGACACCCCTATCAGACCACAGTCAGCCCACTGACACCCCTATCAGACCACAGTCAGCCCACTGACACCCCTATCAGACCACAGTCAGCCCACTGACACCCCTATCAGACCACAGTCAGCCCACTGACACCCCTATCAGACCACAGTCAGCCCACACAGTCAGACCACAGTCAGCCCACTGACACCCCTATCAGACCACAGTCAGTCCACTGACACCCCTATCAGACCACAGTCAGCCCACTGACACCCCTATCAGACCACAGTCAGCCCACTGACACCCCAGACCACAGTATCAGATCACAGTCAGTCCACTGACACCCCTATCAGACCACAGTCAGTCCACTGACACCCCTATCAGACCACAGTCAGCCCACACCCCTGACACCCCTATCAGACCACAGTCAGCCCACTGACACCCCTATCAGACCACAGTCAGCCCACTGACACCCCTATCAGACCACAGTCAGCCCACTGACACCCCTATCAGACCACAGTCAGCCCACTGACACCCCTATCAGACCACAGTCAGCCCACTGACACCCCTATCAGACCACAGTCAGCCCACTGACACCCCAGACCACAGTCATCAGACCACAGTCAGCCCACTGACACCCCTATCAGACCACAGTCAGCCCACTGACACCCCTATCAGACCACAGTCAGCCCACTGACACCCCTATCAGACCACAGTCAGCCCACTGACACCCCTATCAGACCACAGTCAGCCCACTGACACCCCTATCAGACCACAGTCAGTCCACTGACACCCCTATCAGACCACAGTCAGTCCACTGACACCCCTATCAGACCACAGTCAGTCCACTGACACCCCTATCAGACCACAGTCAGCCCATCAGACCACAGTCAGCCCACTGCCCACACCCCTATCACACCCCTATCAGACCACAGTCAGCCCACTGACACCCCTATCAGACCACAGTCAGCCCACTGACACCCCTATCAGACCACAGTCAGCCCACTGACACCCCTATCAGACCACAGTCAGCCCACTGACACCCCTATCAGACCACAGTCAGCCCACTGACACCCCTATCAGACCACAGCCAAATCAGTCTACTTGAACAGAGCAATACTCAATCATGAGACATCAAAGCCAAAGGAACTGAATAATATTAAGAAATGCAAGGAAGGAAATTAGTGTCGAAACCTACCAAAGAACAATTAGGCAACAGTCAATCCCTTTTAGACAACTTCCCTCGACAAAACATTTCACTGTAATCTTGAAGGTGTGAACTTGGCAGTAGAATGCCTAAACAGTATATTTGACCTCTTGGCTTCCCTATCAATTTTTTATTTATTTAACTAGGCAATTCAGAACAAATTCTTATTTACAATGACGGCCTGCCCCGGCCAAACGCTGGGCCGATTGTGCACCATCCTATGGGACTCCCAATCACAGCCGGATGTGGTGCAGCCTGGATTCAAACCAGGGACTGCAGTGAAGCCTCTTGCACTGAGATGTAGTGCCTTAGACCGCTGTGCCACTCGGGAACCCCAAATGGTTTGATGAAGAATGCAAAAATCTAAAAGAAATTTAAACAAATACATAGAGACCCAGAACCTGGGTCTATGCCTTCACCATGGTGAATCACTAAACAATCCATAAATACACTATGGAAAAAGAAGGAACAGCACATTTGAAACCAACTCAATGTAACTGAAGAATCGAACCACTTTTGGGAAAATTGGAAACCGCTAAACAAACAGGAAGCGTTATCTATCCAAAACAGAGATGTACCGATAAACTACGGATCCAATATTTTTGGCAAAAACATATACATGATAAAATACAAATCTTAGAATCAACTATTAAAGACTACCAGAACACACTGGATTCTCCAATTACGTTGAATGAACTACAGGACAAAATACAAACCCTCCAACCCAAAAAGGCCTGTGGTGTTGATGGTATCCTAATAGAAATGATAACATTTACAGACTACAAATTCCAATTGGCTATACTTCAACTCTTGAACCTCTACAGGATCTGTAGACTTGGGCTTGAATAATACATTATGGCCTTTCTCTTGCATTTCAAAGATGATGGTACAAAAATAACGCATGTTTTTTTTATTTGTATTATCTTTTACCAGATCTGTGTTATAGTCTCCTATTTTCATTTCACATTTCCACAAAAGTGTTTCCTTTCAAATGGTATCAAGAATATGCATATCCTGAGCTAGGTCCTGAGCTACAGGCAGTTAGATTTGGGAATGTCATTTCAGGCAAGAAAATTCAAACCTTAAGCGTTATCATCCTTAGCTCTGACATCCTCCCCAATATTTGGAACCAAGGACCGATAACGCCAATCCACAAAAGTGGAGACACATTTGACCCCAGTAACTATGCGTCAACAGCAACCTTTGGAAAATCCTCTGCATTATCATTAACAGCACACTCAAACATTTTCTACTGGACAAATGTCAAACTTGCTTTTTACCAAATGACCATATGACAGACCACGTACTCCCCTGCACACCCTAACTGACAAAGAAACATAACAAAGGCAGTCTTCTCATGCTTTGTTCAAAAAAGCCTTTGACTCAATTTGGCATGAGGGTCTGCTATACAAATTGATGGATAGTGGTGTTGGGGGGGAAAACATACAAAATCCATGTACACAAACAAGTGTGCGGTTAAAATGGGCAAAAACACATTTCTTTCCACAGGGCTGTGGGGTGAGACAGGACTGCAGCTTAAGCCCCACCCTTTCTGAAGTAAAATGTATACTGTTTGCTGATGATCTGGACTTCTGTCCCCAACCATGGAGGGCCTAAAGCAGACAAAAATAATGGTGTTCCAAAAAAGGTCCAGTTGTCAGGACCACAAATACAAATTCCATCTAAACACTGTTGCCCTATAGCAGACAAAAATCTATGCATGCCTCGGCCTAAACATCAGCGCCACAGGTAATTTCAACAAAGCTGTGAGCGATCATTCATTCGTAAAAATCCAAAAAACTTCACAGATCTTCATTGTAAAGAGTTTAAACACAGTTTCCTATGCTTGTTCAATGAACCATAAACAATTAATGAACATGCACCTGTGGAAGGGTCGTTAAGACGACAACCGCTTACAGACGGTAGGCAATTATGGTCAGTTATGAAAACTTAGTACACTAAAGAGGCCTTTCTACTGACTCTGAAAAACACAAAAAGAAAGATGCCCAGGGTCCCTGCTCATCTGCGTGAACGTGCATTCGGCATGCTGCAAGGAGGCATGAGGACTGCAGATGTGGCCAGTGCAATAAATTGCAATGTCTGTACTGTGAGATGCCTAAGACAGCGCTACAGGACGGACAGCTGATCGACCTCGCAGTGGCAGACCACGTGTAACAACACCAGCACGGGATCGGTACATTCAAACATCACACCTGCGGGACAGGTACAGGATGGCAACAACAACTGCCCGAGTTACACCAGGAACGCACAATGCCACCATCAGTGCTCAGACTGTCCGCAATAGGCTGAGAGAGGCTGGACTGAGGGCTTGTAGGCCTGTGTAAGGCAGGTCCTCCCCGACATCACCGGCAACATCGCCTATGGGCACAAACCCACCGTCGTTGGACTAGACAGGACTGGCAAAAAGTGCTCTTCACTTACAAGTTGCGGTTTTGTCTCACCAGGGGTGATCGTCGGATTCGCGTTTATTGTCGAAGGAATGAGCGTTACACCGAGGCCTGTCCTCTGAAGCGGGATCAATTTGGAGGTGGAGGGTCCATCATGGTCTAGGGCAGTGTGTCACAGCAACATCGGACTGAGCTTGTTGTCATTGCAGGCAATCTCAACGCTGTGCATTATGGGGAAGACATCCTCCTCCCTCATCTGAGACCCTTCCTGCAGGCTCATCCTGACATGACCCTCCAGCATGACAATGCCACCAGCCATACTGCTTGTTCTGTGCGTGGTTTCCTGCAAGACAGGAATGTCAGTGTTCTGCCATGGCCAGCGAAGAGCCCGGATCTCAATCCCATTGAGTACTTCTGGGACCTGTTGGATCGGAGGGTGAGGGCTAGGGCCATTTCCCCCCCAGAAATGTCCAGGAACTTGCAGGTGCCTTGGGGGAAGAGTGGGGTAACATCTCACAGCAAGAACTGGCAAATCTGGTGCAGTCCATGAGGAGGAGATGCACTGCAGTACTTAATTCAGCTTGTAGCCACACCAGATACTGACTGTTACTTTTGATGTTGAACCCTCCCTTTGTTCAGGGACACATTATTCCATTTCTGTGAGTCACATGTCTGTAGAACTTGTTCAGTTTGTCTGTTGTTGAATCTTGCTATGTTCATACAAATATTTACACATGTTAAGTTTGCTGAAAATAAACGCAGTTGACAGTGAGTACGTTTCTTTTTTTGCTGAGTTTAGAACCCATTGCCCTTTGGTTGTGAGGTCTGGGGTCCGCTCACCAACCAAGAATTCACAAAATGGGACAAACACCAAATTGAGACTCTGTGTACAACGTAAAACACCAAATAATACACGCCGAGCAGAATTCGGACAATTACCCACTAATGATCATAATCCAGAAAATAACTTTCATTTTACAACCACTTAAAAGGAAGCGATTCCCAAACCTTCCATAACAAAGCCATCACCTGGAGAAGAGTCCCATAAGCAAGCGGGTCCTGGGGCTCTGTTCACAAACACAAGTAGACCCTACAGAGACCCAGGAGAGCAACACAATTAGACACCACCACATCATGAGAAAACAAAAAGATAATTTTTTCCAATTAACAAAAATACTGAGCAAACTAGAATGCTATTTGGCCCTAAACAGAGAGCACACAGTGGCAGAATACCTGACCACTGTGACTGACCCAAACTTAAGGAAATATTTGACTATGTACAGACTCAGTGAGCATAGCCTTGCTATTGAGAAAGGCTACCGTAGGCAGACATGGCTCTCAAGAGAAGGTATGTGCACATTGTCCACAAAATTATGTGGAACTGAGCTGCACTTCCTAACCTCCTGCCCAATGTATGACCATGTTAGAGAGACACATTTCCCTCATTACACATACCCACAAAGAATAAAAAATAAAATAATTTGATAAACTCATATCTATTGGGTGAAACACCAGTGTGCCATCACAGCAGCAAGATGTGTGACCTGTTGCCACAAGAAAAGGGCAACCAGTGAACAAACACCATTGTAAATACAACCCATATTTATGTTCCCTTTTTTTTCTCACTGTTTGCTCATTGTTACAACACTGTATTTAAACATGACATTTGAAATATCTTTGTTCTTTTGTAGTTTAATATTTACGGATCACTTTGTTTTTCACTTTTGTTTATCCATTTCACTTGCTTTGGCGATGTACACATGTTTCCTATGCCAATAAAGCCCTTTGAATTGAATAGAGGTGGAGTGAGGTGAGGTGTGGGGCTATAACGCTGCATAACAGCTCTTCTGAGGTTGAAGTGCTGTTGACATTGTGTTCACATGTCTTCTCATCTGATTCCATTAACTAAACTAAACACCAGCTTAACTACCATTGTTGAATATACTGTGTACAAATGGAATGATAAGCCATAGCAGCGAAAATATAAATTCTATTATAAGGAATATATTTCTGTCTACCAGCCCTTGATTTTTGACAATTTTCTGTGCGGAACGTTGCTCTTTGCATGTCTTGGTGTGGGATTTTTAAAATGTAACCTTTATGCTTTGGGGTTAGTTATGAAATAAATTCATTAGCTGTGATTATTCTGCAGGCGTTTAAAAATAACTATGGCCATATGCTTATCACATATTGTTAGTCCTTGGCGAGTGAAAATTAATGTATGTAGATATTGTCTTTAGGTTGTAGGCATATGGCTCACATACATTACACCAACACGGTAGTCCAATAAATAATCTAATTGTTTTATTCTTCAGGTACTTCCCGGAGTCGGCCACCCAGGAGATGTTGGAGGAGTGGCGTCCACTGCTCTGTCCATTTGATGTGACCATGCAGAGAGCAATAGGATACTTTGAGCTCTTCCTCCCCACCACCCTACCCCCAGAGCTGCACCACAAGGGCTTTAAGTGAGAACACGCACACGTACGCACACAGACACACACACATCTCCACCATGTCATAGGGTAACATTTTGAAAAGTTCCCAGGTTTTTCATAAATCTCATATGGTGGATTCCCTTACTGCTTATTCTATCATGTTTACAGAAAAGTTTCCAGAATTGTTCATCTCTACGACATCCCAAAACTTGACCATTTAAAAAAAAAAAACATTTCAATGTTGCCCCCAAAACATGATCACAATTGTTATTCTCTAATGAAAGGCAAGAGAATATCTTGAGCATGCTGTAACTGCCACACGTATGATATTGGTTGTGTGTGTGTAGCACAGTAAGCGTTAGTATGGTGTTTGACAGTCTGTTTGATGTTCACCAGGTTATGGTTTGATGAACTCATCAGCTTGTGGGTGGCAGTACAGAACCTTCCAAGTTGGGAGGTGGTAAGTTAGACATTGCTCACTTGATTGACACACTGTGTGTGTGTTTGGTAGTATTAGCCTGGTGCCTGGTGTGTGTGTGATAGTATTAGCCTGATGCCCGGTGTGTGTGGTAGTATTTGCCTGATACCCAGTGTGTGTGTGGTGGTATTAGCCTGGTGTGTGTGTGTGATTGTATTAGCCTGATGCCCGGTGTGTGTGTGTGTGTGTGTGGTAGTATGTGCCTGGTGTGTATGTGGTAGTATTAGCCTGGTGCCTGGTGTGTGTGTGGTAGTATTAGCCTGGTGCCTGGTGTGTGTGTGGTAGTATTAGCCTGGTGTGTGTGTGATCGTATTAGCCTGATGCCCGGTGTGTGTGTGGTAGTATTAGCCTGGTGTGTGTGTGGTAGTATTAGCCTGGTGTGTGTGTGGTAGTATTAGCCTGGTGTGTGAGTGGTAGTATTAGCCTGGTGTGTGATTGGTAGTATTAGCCTGGTGTGTGAGTGGTAGTATTAGCCTGGTGTGTGTGTGTGTGTGTGTGGTAGTATTAGCCTGATGCCCTGTGTGTGTGGTAGTATTACCCTGATGCCCGGTGTGTGTGTGTGGTAGTATTAGCCTGGTGTGTGTGTGTGTGTGTGTGTGGTAGTATTAGCCTGGTGTGTGTGGTAGTATTAGCCTGGTGTGTGTGTGTGTGTGTGTGTGTGTGTGTGTGTGTGTGTGTGTGTGTGTGTGTGTGTGTGTGTGTGTGTGTGTGTGTGTGTGTGTGTGTGTGTGTGTGTGTGTGTGTGTGTGTGTGTGTGTGTGTGTGTGAGAGTGGTAGTATTAGCCTGATGCCCTGTGTGTGTGGTAGTATTAGCCTGATGCCCTGTGTGT